>NW_018128072.1:501208-503183 GCF_001952655.1 Monopterus albus
ACATGGATTAAATTGCTATGCAATTGAACTGGTCTCTGACTCCCTCTCTTTACAAATAAAATGTTTTTAAGTTAACCTGTCAAAGAAAATGAATTATTATGGCGCATTCATGTTTGTGACAAAATAAACTTGTAAAATAAATGTTTAAAATAGGGTTTGAGACATTAATCTACTTCATGTTTGATTCTCACACCATTGAGGAATTGTCGTCCTCGATGCAAAAGGCCACAGTGCAGCAAATTTACCTGTACCTAAATCATCTAGTTACAAAATACAGAGCATTAGATAAAATAAATCTGGTTTGAGTCAACTTCCCAGTTAAGGTTTTACTCTATTCTTTTGATGTTACTTCTTCCTAAAAATCTGTGTTCAATTTACCACCTGAAAATTTAAGGAAGAACCCTATACAGTGAATGTACACAGACTTGTTTACATGTAGAGTGAAAACCGAAATCCTCATGGGTTGAGCGAAAAAACGTCTCAAGGTTGCTAACGTGTTAACCTGAAGATAAGATTTAATCTGGCTTTGGTTCTGATGTGGGACAGATCCCAACATTTCTTGGCTGTTTAAGTGGGGAGTGTTAAACTGAATCAGATTTTTCCATTTAAGCAGCCATGAAAACTTAAGATCTGTGCTGCAGCTTACAGTTTGTTTCAGGCTTTTTTGGGGAGGGAGGGGGGAATGAGAATGAAAAAAGAAAATGCATCAAAAAGTACTGAGATTTGCCTTTTATAGATTCTATTTTTTGGGCTTTTAAGGTCAGTTAAATTGCTAAAATGTGAATTTCAAGACATTTACGATTTTTTTTTTTGTCATCACAGTTTTGCATGGGAAATGTCATGATGGGGTTATAACAGGATTGTACAATTTCAATAAATACTTTTAAGAAATTACAAGACAGTGTGTGGTGTAAAGTCCCATCATTCCTACAAAGAATATAGATTATGTTCCATCAGCGGGGCTCTGAGCTGTTCTGATAAATTGATAGTTGTAATAACAGTGCCACTGGAGAATCAAAAGCAGATATGAGGTGGCTAAGTAGTACCACCAACCTCAAGCTAATGGGTTTCAATTTAATATGTGCAGTTATTTGTGGAAAACGGTTATTACAAGCATCCGTTAAAATCGCTAAAACAAATGTAATGCAAAGTGACCCCTACAAAAAAAAAAACTTGTCATTGAAATGTTCACATTTTATTAAAAAAAAGAAAAATACAGACTGAAGCAAAATGTCAGCGTTTGAAAATATAATTATTTGCAGTATTTACTTCAAAAGTCCATGCGATGGTGTGTGTGTGTGTTCACATCTTAGCTTCCTTCTTGACTTTGAAGAACTCTGCCATGTTGGAGAAATATTTCTGATTGGCTTCGGCCACCTTCTTCTCTGCAGCCTGCGGGTTCACGATCTCCAGCCCCTGTGGACGAGAACAGAACAGACCTTCTGAGGGGGCTGCCCATTCCAGAGTCAAAATAACCCCAACCCTCTATGGCCAGGAGTAAATAAGGAGCACAGTTAAAGTCAGCCTGTCTCTCTCATTTTTACACAAATGCTGTTATGGTTTATTATTCATAGAACTAGGGATTTTATTTACTTTTTACATGTGTTTCAAATGTACCACCCTCTCTGAGTCTGTGCCCCAGTCTGGCCACCCCATCCAGAGTTTTCTAGATCCACCCCTAAGGGGCTCTTCAATTAAAGAGAAAAAAAAAAAGTTGCTTGTTTTTACCTGTAGAGGAGTGAATGCGACACTGGAGCTGGTTCCTGAGGAGCGATCTCTGACCGTCGACTTTCCTCCATACGTGACGCTCTGCTTCTGCAACGTCCTCTGTTGTGCAACAACACAAACAATATGGACATTAGCAGGGAGAAAAAAAAAACAACAACAAAGAACTAGTGGAGTTGTAATTGATCCAACATGTTTACCTGGAGGGATTTGGAGATTCTGGCCTTGGTGGCCTCGTTGACCTGTGCCT
>NW_018128072.1:503203-527259 GCF_001952655.1 Monopterus albus
CTCTTCCCTAGCTGACCCAGACTGAAGCCCAGATCCTCCTGATATGCATCGTCTTCAATCTGTAACAACATAAAATTAGATTTTTTTCTGTTGTTTAATACAAACAACAGAACTAAACATAATACCAATGAATTTGTGATTGGAACAACTTTCTGGGAGAAGTGCTGCGTTATCTGACAGAAATGCAGTGGCGGCAATATTTTTAGCCGTGACTGCATGTATATTTGATATGTGCATTTTTTTACTACTTTTGTGCACATTCTGCACAAAATCCCTTTCAGCATGAGATGTGATAGGACTAATCTGGGTTACAGGTAAACGGTAAAGATACCTGAATCATCACATGAGAATGGCACAATAAAATAATACATTAAATACAATAAAACATTGCAACAAACAAACAAAACTAAAGGGAGCAGAGCAAATATCTACTGACCTCTGCAAAAGTCATCCTGTTGGCGTGTTTTCGAATCTCAGTCAGCCCGAGACGCTCCTTCATCTTTCGATACCTTGGGAAAAAGAGAAAAGCAGCATTGTTGGTTATGCTATATATTAATAGTTGGTGAATAGTTTGTGGTGGTATTCTACACACAGCTATGCAACTTATGTAAGCCTCTTGTTATCTCCAACATCCTGCTCTGTCAGTGATATTGTTTTGCTTCCTCAGTTCTGGTGTTACACCATTTCATTTCATTTTGCTCTGGAAAAAAAAAAATGCTGGCCAGTTTGATCTCGGTCACCTTCTTTTAAATTCTTTCAAATAAAGTAAATCTAAACGTGCCATAAATCAAAAAATTTGTACTTTGAGTATTTCCACACTGCACTCCCCTAAATAACTGGCCTGTCCATCCATCCATGTCTCTCCATGCTTTAAATAGCTGGTACCTCCTTCCTCCTCTCTTCTTCCTTTGTGCGTCTAACGGGGCCGGCAGTGGTTTGACCTGCTTCACTGGTGGAGGCTCCTGCCATTTATCAAACTTCCTTTCTATCTCTTCTTTTAGATCATAGCCAACCTGCGCAAAAAAAGGTTAAAGCCACAAGATTCAGAACTTGATTAAGCTTTTTCACTATTGCTGTGTGCAAGGGCCAAATGTTAAAATATACTATTTAAAAATGATCTAGTGTCAGAGGTGTAATTCCAGCTATATGTAAAAATGTCTGAGGCTGTACTTGTAGAGCTGGATTGCATTTGACTGTAAGGTGTAAAATGTTGATCTTCCATAGATGTAAATGAGGTCAAGAAAAACTTTTATTAAAATATTATATGAAATGTAGCCCATGTATATATTGGATTTATTTGGCAACACTTCTCACCTTTCCATCCGAGCTCTCATGAAAACTGTCCACTCGCGCAGCCAGAGTGCATTTTGCAGCCACCAGACGAGCTGCTTTCCTCCTGAGATCCTGAAGACAAAAATGGCAGACAACTGTTAGCTAACAGAAACACTGCAATGCGGGGCTGAATACTATTAATATATTTACTGACAGGTGGGAGTGTCTGCACAACATCACAGTGGTAGATGAAGCCGGTGTGGGGTAGCAGGGAGGTGCTGCTGAAGCCCGACAGGGTTCTCCTCTGAGCTCCCAGCAGCATCAGGTTGCAAGCCGGCATCTTTGAGAGATTAGTGAGGCCGCCAGCAATACCTGAAGAGATGTGAGAAACCATGAAGAGGAAGAGGGTGTGGAAATAAGAGTGATGTCAAAAATGACTTTGCAAGGACCACCTACATTTGTAACTTCAATGTGTAGTCCTGAAGTAAGTGCACCAAAAATGTATCTCAATTCATCTCTCACCCATGATCTTTGCAGCTGTTGAGGCGCCGACAATGATGGACAGATTTGGAGCAATCAATGACATTCTGGACTCTACATATTCATATATCCTGTGTTTAGACTGGTTCAGCTCCAGGGCCATGTCACATGCCTCCTCCAGCTGCTTCAGTTCGTCCTCACTTAGCTGTGACCTAAAGCGATGGAAATGCACAAAATCAACTTTCACTGTACAGACACGTACTGATGATAACCACGAAGACTGTGGCAAGTGGACTTGAGACACAAATTGATAAACCAGAGATCCCTCACCCCTGTGTGGTTGAAGCTGTGACGCTGACAACCATAATGGTGGCATTGGTGAGGATTTGCTGCAGAGTTTCATTGTTCTTGCATTTCTCCAGATTGTTCCCCAGTTCCTTAGTAAGAAAAACAAAATCGAGGATACATGAGGTTCAATCCACACGAGGCAATATCAGGCACAATATTTTCAACCTGTTCTAATTAAATAAAATGAAATGGAAGATGACTAAGCAGCGAGTTTAAATTTTAAAATGTGGCGAAAAAGGGGTTGAATCCCCACAAATCATCAGCACTGACAGCAAAGGTTAATGCAACACTTATATTTTAAACATCATCAGAATTCTTATGAAATGTCTTTATGATAACAGTCTTAAGTCATCATTCTTTGGGGGAAAAAAATAAATAAATCTCAGTTTCTCATCTCACCTTGACTGTACGGATGTAATCTAGAGAATCTGGCACCAGAGACTCCAGCTCTGGAAACCTCTTGGAGTATTTGTCCCTGGTAAATTTGTGAATGATATCTGAAAACAAGGCAGAAAACAACTTGGGTTATACAGAACACAACAAAGTCCTCAACACTCTGATTATATTACCAGGAAGAGTCAACACACTGAGCTCATTGTCGATCTCCACTGTGAGATTATTGGCCGCTACAATCAGTCTGTATTCTGGGTCAGCTTCAACTGGGCCTGAAACTGAAAACCAACAAAATTTATTCTGATTCTTGGTTAACTTTCATCTTGAATTAAATGTACTGAGAAGCATCTAAAACATGACAGAAACTAACATTTACAATGTAAAATGTTAATATACAATGTAGGAATGACAGCTACAGGAGAGGATCCTAAATGGGTTATACACACCATCTGAGTTCTTGCGCTGCTTTCCAATATATCCTGAAATTTTGTCCATGATTTCTGAAAACTGTAAAACATACATTAAGGTTATAAAGGGATGACCAGACAAAAGGTATTATTAAAAATCTCAATGTGTGTAAAGCTCTCATATGATATAACTCACCTGTTTGCTATTGCGGAGCTTGGCAATAGACGCAACACTCTCAGCTTTACTGTAGTCCACCTCCATCTCCTCTGGGATATCCTCCAGCCCTCCCTCCATCCTTCCCTTAGTCACCTCTCCATCACTCTCACCCTCCTCCCCCTCTGGATACAGTCCATCCTCCCCCTCATCTCCAGCCTCCTCCAGGTCAGCCAGGAGCTCATCTGCCAGAGACATCTGCAAACAGAGGCACAAAGTGTGAGGGCACAGAGATAACCTAAAACTTCTCAGATAATTTCAAGAGGAACTGATCATAAAACATACATGTTTGTTGCACAAATGTATGTTTACATTTCCTAACCACTAATTTCTGTGATATCCTGGATAACTGAAATGTGAACAATAATGCAAAAAAACTTAATGGCATTGTTTTGTGTTCTTGTTATTTGTAAAATGTATGTGCCATACTTGTATCTTATACCGTTTATTTAATTATTTAATAAAAAGCTAAATCAACCACAAATAGGAATCTTTATGTATAGCCTTAGACACCTATGCAACTTAGCGTTTATATGATTTATCTGACTGACATTTATATGACTGACGTTGTTTTCAAATACTCAGTTAACACCAATATACTCCCCGTGTCGAGTCTCTTTTCAACCTCTCAAATATCAATAAATGTAACACAAAATACCCAGTGAAAAAGACAAAAACTGAACATATATATACACCACAGAACTGTTTGTCAAATACAGTGGTTGTTACATTAATGCACAGTTCATGTTAGCTAGTGTTAGCTAGTGTTAACAAACGTTCGATAGACGGAACCGGGTCACGTTACTCAACGCTTTCTAAATCACATTAACTTACCTCGAGGGTTAAAACTCCTGCAGACTAGAAAACAAAGCAAAACGCCTTTTGAAGGCTAAAACTTCTCTTGTATGAAGACAAAACAATATTTTATGGGATGCCTTCTAGTCAACCTCCGTTGTACAGCCGTATCGCTCGTCGCAGACTAAATACGTAAAACCTCCACACAGCTTCCTGGGAAATGTAGTCGGACGTTCTTCTTCTTCTTGATTTTTAACGGTGGTTGTCAACCAGCGGTCTTCACGGAAGAAGGGGATACACCAGACATCATGGGCCTAAATACAGCGCTTTAGGATTACAAAACAATAGGCTACTTTTTTTTTTTTATCATGAAACAGTTCAATAAGATATTCACATTTTGTAATTTTTATTTCCCCTTGTACATTATCCCTTGAAAACCATTTTTAAACAATACAGGTTTTAAACCAACATTTAAACAGACTAAACAAATTGACTATTTTGACCATGACTGCATGATGGATTGTTATTAGTAGAAAATGAGATAAATTAACAAATACACAAACTAATGGAGTTATTTACTGATGAAAGGCTTCAAATTTTCATGCTAAGCTACATTAACTGTCATTAAACAAGGTAAAAGAATGACAAGACAGCTAAAAATTCATAGACATCGGAAAATAAAGAAACATTACAGGACATAGTTCGATACAGATTGGCATATATTAACAATAACAAGTAAAATTATACAAAATATTTGTTTTTAGCAATTAAGACGTTTGGGAAAATATTTTGATTCATTTGTTATGAAGATCATAGAGAAGATATAACCTAGATGCATTCTGTCCCAAACAAATCATAGCTAAGTTTATATATGTTAATTGCACAAAGGCAAATAAATTAATTCATAAATAAATAAATAAAATATTGCATGGAATAAATAAAACAATATAAGAAATAAATTGCCTATAATAAATAATTTAAGAGAATGCTTTTTAGAATTAAAAGTATAAAGAAATACAACTCGTTTCATTTTCCGTGCAATCTAAGAATACATCTAAAAGTAAACAGCTCTAAAATGATATTGTATACACTTGTATTATGATATTTGTACAAATGTAAATGAGTATTCTCAAATATAAGAGTCAAGCAATTTCTGTTCAAAACTGCTGCCTACAAGAACAACTGACTGACTGCATTGAAAAACATATTCAATAAGGAGAAGACTGGAATCCAAGCATTTACACAGACAGATGAATGATTAAACAAAGCGCATTCCCCACATATCTGGAGAATAATACAACAGAATGAAGCAGAAAAAGAGAAAGTAAGCTGGTTACACAGCACGACTCCCACTGCATAGCTGTCAAATCAGTTTCAGACTTTAAAGAGCTCCGGGCTCCTCTTCTTCTAGCATATGCTGCCGTTCCCAAAGACTTTTGTAGCTGAAGGCTACGAATAAACTCTGTAAACAGTGGCAGGGGGGGGTGCCATACAAAATCCTGTCGCTGGTAAAACCTGGAATGTGTCCATCTTTTAGACCGGGAGTCTCATTCTTTCAGTTGCCTATTCAATAAAAAAATAGCCTCTGGGTGAATGGCTGGTTGTTGGGGTTAATTCACTGGCCAGTCCAAGACAGTCTACTCTAAAGGTTCCCATGATGAGGTGTAACATCACACCGAGTGGGGGTCATCAGCAGGGCTGACAGTGAAGCGAGATGATGTCACTGGACTGGCCCCCACAGGTGACCTTGTCTTAATTGATAAATCCGCTTTATTTTTTGATTCTTTGCCTTTGATGTTTGGCCCTGACAGAGAGAAAAGCACAATCAAATATGATGTGAAGACCCAGTCTCGATGATGTATAATGGCTGATGATGATGATAATGTATAATAATTTCATTTTACCTCCATTTTGTCATTAAGTGATTTTCAGAAACATATTATTAATGAGTTGAAATCTTCATACTGCTTTAGTTTCTGTCTTGTTTGTGATCTGTGTCGTGATGTTGCATTCCTCCAGCACAAGGGGAAGCGTTGACTTACCTTCATGCTGTGGGTGTGGTTGTTGGTCAGAACCAAATCATCAAGATTTATGGTGAAGCTTGTAGTTCCATATGCGTTATTCAGTAAAAATTCTGCCCTTAAGTCACACACTGTCATGTAATATTGCACATTAAACTATTACAGTTAATTTTGTTTAATGTATAGTGTTTCTCATTCCCACACTTACATACAGTATAAATGTTTGTCTGTCGGCCAGCAATCTCAGTGGGTTCATTGCTCATTCTTATTAATTTGTATGCCCTGTTAAATGTGTTCATATTTGAGTTAAAGTGGTCTGTTTGTCATGCACATTGAAATTTAGGTCTAATCTGCCTGACCTGACCATGGATGATTACTGAACAATTTTCATATTACTGCTGCACAGCATACTGAAGCTACAGCAATACTTCATCAAAATACTGTAAAATTAGTGAAGCATTTTTAATCAGAATCTAATCTCCAGTAAATAATTACGTTCTGGTGATGTTTGTAAATCAAAAACAATACATCAGGGTTTTGGTTCACCTGCAGAATGTCTCTGAAAGAAACACAAAATGACCACAAATGACCACAGCCATCATTCTGTGTCTCTTTCAGCATGGAGGTTTTGCTCCCATCTAGTACGGGTGGTGAACCTTTTACATATCCCAGGAGCCCAATATTTCTGTCTATGACTGGTATAAACAGTAAGACATTAGTCACACAATGGCAGGAACAAACTAGTAATCTATATCTATTAATATAATCGATCTGAAGAAATACAAAATGGTTTTCAGTTAAAAATAACCACATTTCAAAGGGAAAACAGTCTTTTCTTTCAAGACCTTGAAGTCTCAGCTCTTAAGGCTGCAAATGAAAGCATCTAATTTTGGCGTTCCTACATTTGTGTATGTGTGGAGCCCAAAGGAAAGTCTGAGCCTAAACTTCATTATTCTGTCAAATGAGGTGATGAGTGTACAAGATGGAGAGCGGAAGTCAAAAGAGCAAATGAAAAAGTGTTGGGAAACACAGCTTAGGCCTGTATTGTTGAGCAGAGGATTTATGTCCCTGCTCAGATCCACATGTCACAGTGTCGAGGGGGATAATTATAGAAGATTAATCCTGGCTGCATATTAGGAATGGAGATGGGAGAATTGAGGGTTTTCCATTTCAGTGGATGGAAATGAGTTAGAGGCTGTCAGATTTTATTACGTCATTCTGCAGCTTAAGGTGGGGACTGAGTAAAAATACATGAATAGGAAGATACATATTTAAGATTGATGTGCATTATCTTTATAGTCCAACAAAACTAAAGGTTTTCAGCCATGCTAGGGACTCTATATTACTGCATTTGAACACTGGTGCTTTCCTAATACTAACATGCTCACAGTGGCAATGCTTACATGTTGACGCTAAGCAGGTATATTGTTTACCATGTTCACCATCTAAATTGATCGTGTTAGCCTGCTAATATGAGAAAATTAGCACAAAAAACAAAGTAGAGCTGAAGCTAATGGGAAAGCTATTCATTTTGCAGGTTTTTATTCATAAACCAAAGTAGTATAGACAAACTGAAATTCTGATCTGATTACGGCACAAGATGAAAAGTCAGTGAATAATTGAAATTGTTACAATTCTTCCTGATGGGTGCTTCGATGGCTGCACCAAATTTAATGGCAAGCCATGCAATATTAGTTGAGACACTTTAATAAAATTTAAAAAAAATCAGCCTTGGTGGCACTAAAGGAGAGGTCAGAGGATTATCAGCATCAGTAGGATTCATCATTTGTTAACCCTGTCCGTACAAAATTTCATGCCAATCCATTGTGTAAATGGATGTACGTGTACATTTCACGGGGTAAGTGGAAATTGTGACCTTCTGGTTGTGCTACAGAAGAAGTCAGGAGTTCACATGAGTCAGTAGGATTCACGCTCTGAGGTTCAATAATGTTAGTTAGTTGTTATGGACCAGCTAAAGCCATGCCGCTCGTGTGGTGTGAGATGTTTATGAACCTACCGTGCAAATCCAACTTGGTGCTTTTGACAGACATTGCAGCCGGACTAGTGGGTGCTGAAGAGCTTAACTCATTGGTTGGAGTTTCCTGTTGCAATGAAAAAGAATAGTCAGGCCTCCCTTTATAATATATATCATGATCTGTTAATTATGTCCGTCCCTGGTAGGCTAGTGGTTAAGGCGCAGCAGCAAAGAGCCATGCAATATTAGTTGAGACACTTTAATAAAATTAAAAAAAATCAGCCTTGGTGGCACTAAAGGAGAGGTCAGAGGATTATCAGCATCAGTAGGATTCATCATTTGTTAACCCTGTCCGTACAAAATTTCATGCCAATCCATTGTGTAAATGGATGTACGTGTACATTTCACGGGGTAAGTGGAAATTGTGACCTTCTGGTTGTGCTACAGAAGAAGTCAGGAGTTCACATGAGTCAGTAGGATTCACGCTCTGAGGTTCAATAAGCAGCAAAGAGCGCTGCGCCTTAACCACTAGCCTACCAGGGACGGACATAATTAACAGATCGCCTCAGGTTCGCCCCAGGTTCAAATCAGGGTTGTGTCAGGAAGGGCATCCAGCATAAAACACGTGCCAAATGCCAACATGCGAGTCGTCAGTGTGACGATTCGCTGTGGCGACCCCTAAACGGGAAAAGCCGAAAGTGACTTTCTTTTATTTGTTAATTATGTATGAATGTGTGGGAAATACCTGATCAAAAAGATAAATGGTGACATCATCAAAAAAGGACACATTTCGTCCTCTGTCCTTCTCCCTGTCCATCGGTTCCCTGGGGGACTTCAGCAGACTCCTCAGCCCGACACGTTTGTCCACGTCCGTTTCTGTGACGACGATCACCCTCCGGGAGCTTTCATCCTCCTGCTCATCCTCCTCATCATCATCAGGGTCACTCCCCAGTGACAGACCTCTCCGCCTTCCGATTCGACTTCCAATCGCTCCATCTCCAAATCCCCCTTTACCAGTGGGAGTGAGGGGAAGAGTCAGCGCAAGAGGAGGGAGGGCGAGAGATAGACGAGCTAATTTTGCTGTGAAAGTGAGGTGAGGGAGAAGATTTAGACATAAGGAATATCTGACAGGAGTCCCACCTGTCACCTAAGGTGAAGCAAGCAACAATATATACTTGTACAATTAGATTTGAAAAAAACTGAATAAATATCTGTTAGAAGTAGAACAAATACATCTTCATTGCAAGGACAGGAAGGCAAATTTAAAAAACATGGTTACCTTTCATATATCATGTTACCATTACAACTGTTAATTTGTTTACCTCCTCCCAGTAAGAATATAGATGAAAGTCTGTCGACCTACTGCAGATGGTTATTCACTATTTATTATCCACTATATATTGTTATCCACTATTTTATCTTTCATGCTTTTCTTTTCCTTTTTAGATTAAGGATTTTTACTTAATTATGCATGCATCTGTTTGTTGTATGTGTACTGTTTTAAAAACACAATAAAAACACTGCTGTCTCTCACTGTTGTACTGTCTATTATTAAAACTCTTTTACTGAAGTCTGTTTACTGTTCTCCACAATACTGCCACTGATGAGTCAACTAAGACCCTAATTAATTTATCTTATTTATTTAGCACAATATATCTTAAAGTTAGGTTTTGGTTCAGCATTGGTTAGATGACTGGTGGGGGTTTGTTTAAGATTAAGTGACAAAGGAACACTAATTAATGGCAAAAGAAACACAAAAGCACATAATAATGCTTGAGGAACTTGGTTCCTCAAGTAAACATACATGAGTACAGTACAGTAAACATCATTTACCTTGTGTACTGAGCTTCCATATGAATGCTCTCTTTGGCACATTTAATTGTGTGTTATATGGAATAGTATTGGATTACTGTATATTGTTATGTATGTAAATGGTGTGTGTGTGTGTGCATGTATAGTGTACACATATATAATACTCAGTATTATATATTGTAGTGTATATTGTTGCGTATGTGTGTTGTATGCACTATATATATACTGTACATGTGTGCATATATATGTACTGTATATGTATGTGTACTGTGCATACAGCCTGTATATTGTGGATACTGTATATTATTGCATAGTATTATAAGCCTAGTAGGACAGTGATGGAGGGTAGAAAGGTACTTAGATGTTATGTCATGTCTTCTTATATTTCATGGCACTGCTTTTCTTCTTTTGTCTCTCCTCTATCCACTCACCCCAGCCGGTCGAGGCAGAAGGCCGCCCACCAAGAGCTGGGGTCTGACAGGGTTTCTTCAGTTAAAGGGAGTTTTTCCTCCCCACTGTCACTGAGTGCTTGCTCAAAGGGGATTTATTGGGTTTTCTTTATAATAGTGTACGGTGTAGACCTGATTATGCCTTGAGACAATTGTTGCTGTGAATTGGCGCTATACAAATAAACTGAAATGAAATTAACCACTCATGCAAAGCTATAGGTTACTAAGATGTACTATGCATGTTAGACATCCGTCAGACATATTGCTGTGTGATAAAAGACCATACAATGAACATGTGCATTTGATTATCTCAATCATGACGGCATAAACCAACACCAGCAACACAACAGTACCTTTCATTGCCTGGTTTGCAGTGGGCTGAGGTGTTGCAGCCTCAGGTTGTTCAATCACAGTGAGTAGCTCAGGTTTAGTTTCATCAGAGTCGATATGGGGCTGAACACTGGGGCCACGCTCCTCTTGGCTGCACAAACACACAAATCAATTGAGCTAATTAATCAAGCAAATATTAACACATTAAATTCACAATTTAAATTAACTTAAACGGTCGGTTCACCAAAATCACAAACTATCATTTTTTCACTTACCCTGTGTGGAATCTAGCCATACAGATACAGTAATGTGGTGTTCTGTTTTTATTTACCTTTTTTTTTTGGGATTTGTCTCAACTGCTTCTGCTGCCACCCCGGTGTGGCGTGGGATTTAATGGGATTTCATTTGTGGTGATCACAACATAAAACAAAAACATTAAAAATTACAAAAGTAACTTCTCTTTCCAGAAACCAAGTAGGCGTTACCGCGCACAGTTTTCATTAACAGGCCCGATGAAAACTTGTCCCAGTGTGTTTTGGTGAAAGAGATACTGCTGTTTATTTTACCACAAATGAAAATCCATTCACCTTCACTGTATTGCCATAAAACTGATATTTTTATTTGCCCCTAAAGACACAGTTTTTTTTTATCTTGTGCTTATACATTTTGATCTTGTACATTACAAGAAAATGAAAAAAATGACTTAGCACTAGAGGTAAATATTCTGTTAACTGGAGGATGCTTTACAACAAACTCTGATATGTTATTCAGATCGGATTTCCAAGTTAAGCCTTCTTACCTTTCATCATCTTTTTGTTCCTTCACCGTCACCAGGTCATTGCTGCTGTCTATTACTTGTTCTCCCCAGGGCCGGAGTGTAACTGTGTCTTTCACAGTTGCCCCCCAAAGCACATTTGTTTTCACATTTTCACTGAGGGAGAACTGTAGCCTCTCCTCACACACCTGAAACAACAACACGAAACAATAACAAGGGGTGAATAAAGTCAGAAAGGTGAGATAAAAAGTCATGTTTACTCTTATGACAAAAGACATACTCACCTGCATCATGAGGCCATTCTTTGCTGTCATCTTAGAAAGCGATCCCTGGTCTTTGACATCAGATGTTTGGCCTGATGATCTTAGTGTGTCGTTCCTCTCCTTTTGAGGTGACAATCTATCTTGGGAATCCAGGATCACGGGTAGTGCTGACTCTACCAGATCATCAGATTTATTGCTGACCAAATCCTCTTTCAAAATCATCCCCTCTGAAGGAGAGGAGCTACATATGTTCTGGACTGTATCAGCAGCACTGATTCCTTTCTGATCATGTGTTTTCTTCAAAGACTCCAGGAGCTCGAGGTTCCCCAAGAAAAGGTCCCCTAGGGTGTCCTCCTCATCGCCAGATATGCAGCACAGTTGTTCCAGTTTTTCAAAGTCCTCCAGGGGCTCCTCATCCAAATTTTTCCATTCAGAAATCAGTAATTCTGGGAGATTGTTGAGGGGAACTTGGGGAGAGGACGGGGGGGCAGATGATGTTTTCTGGGTCAGGTTATTATATTCGTCCTGACTTTCTATGCTGGATGCTAGGTTATTCTCATTGTGCTGTGTTATATGCACAGAGGGGAGGTTCAGATTGGCTGATATCCCTTTACTCTGAGCTGCAGCAGGGGATGATTCTTGTAGGGGTGGCTCTGAGACATCTATGTTGTGTGTTGAGGAAATATACGGCTCTGTCTCAGAGCTAGCAATAAAATCATCTAGATTGATGTGACTAATAAACTCCTCTGCTTCTATAACAGATGGCGGTGGACTAGGAAAAGAGTCGTCTAAACTCTCCAGTTTATCATCGTGCACATCAAGGTCTATACTCGGTGGAGGACTTGGAAAATCTACTGAGCTGAAGCTGTCTACCTGTGGATACTGTGCATACAGCCTGTATATTGTGGATACTGTATATTATTGCATAGTATTATAAGCCTAGTAGGACAGTGATGGAGGGTAGAAAGGTACTTAGATGTTATGTCATGTCTTCTTATATTTCATGGCACTGCTTTTCTTCTTTTGTCTCTCCTCTATCCACTCACCCCAGCCGGTCGAGGCAGAAGGCCGCCCACCAAGAGCTGGGGTCTGACAGGGTTTCTTCAGTTAAAGGGAGTTTTTCCTCCCCACTGTCACTGAGTGCTTGCTCAAAGGGGATTTATTGGGTTTTCTTTATAATAGTGTACGGTGTAGACCTGATTATGCCTTGAGACAATTGTTGCTGTGAATTGGCGCTATACAAATAAACTGATGTTATGTCATGTCTTCTTATATTTCATGGCACTGCTTTTCTTCTTTTGTCTCTCCTCTATCCACTCACCCCAGCCGGTCGAGGCAGAAGGCCGCCCACCAAGAGCTGGGGTCTGACAGGGTTTCTTCAGTTAAAGGGAGTTTTTCCTCCCCACTGTCACTGAGTGCTTGCTCAAAGGGGATTTATTGGGTTTTCTTTATAATAGTGTACGGTGTAGACCTGATTATGCCTTGAGACAATTGTTGCTGTGAATTGGCGCTATACAAATAAACTGAAATGAAATTAACCACTCATGCAAAGCTATAGGTTACTAAGATGTACTATGCATGTTAGACATCCGTCAGACATATTGCTGTGTGATAAAAGACCATACAATGAACATGTGCATTTGATTATCTCAATCATGACGGCATAAACCAACACCAGCAACACAACAGTACCTTTCATTGCCTGGTTTGCAGTGGGCTGAGGTGTTGCAGCCTCAGGTTGTTCAATCACAGTGAGTAGCTCAGGTTTAGTTTCATCAGAGTCGATATGGGGCTGAACACTGGGGCCACGCTCCTCTTGGCTGCACAAACACACAAATCAATTGAGCTAATTAATCAAGCAAATATTAACACATTAAATTCACAATTTAAATTAACTTAAACGGTCGGTTCACCAAAATCACAAACTATCATTTTTTCACTTACCCTGTGTGGAATCTAGCCATACAGATACAGTAATGTGGTGTTCTGTTTTTATTTACCTTTTTTTTTTGGGATTTGTCTCAACTGCTTCTGCTGCCACCCCGGTGTGGCGTGGGATTTAATGGGATTTCATTTGTGGTGATCACAACATAAAACAAAAACATTAAAAATTACAAAAGTAACTTCTCTTTCCAGAAACCAAGTAGGCGTTACCGCGCACAGTTTTCATTAACAGGCCCGATGAAAACTTGTCCCAGTGTGTTTTGGTGAAAGAGATACTGCTGTTTATTTTACCACAAATGAAAATCCATTCACCTTCACTGTATTGCCATAAAACTGATATTTTTATTTGCCCCTAAAGACACAGTTTTTTTTTATCTTGTGCTTATACATTTTGATCTTGTACATTACAAGAAAATGAAAAAAATGACTTAGCACTAGAGGTAAATATTCTGTTAACTGGAGGATGCTTTACAACAAACTCTGATATGTTATTCAGATCGGATTTCCAAGTTAAGCCTTCTTACCTTTCATCATCTTTTTGTTCCTTCACCGTCACCAGGTCATTGCTGCTGTCTATTACTTGTTCTCCCCAGGGCCGGAGTGTAACTGTGTCTTTCACAGTTGCCCCCCAAAGCACATTTGTTTTCACATTTTCACTGAGGGAGAACTGTAGCCTCTCCTCACACACCTGAAACAACAACACGAAACAATAACAAGGGGTGAATAAAGTCAGAAAGGTGAGATAAAAAGTCATGTTTACTCTTATGACAAAAGACATACTCACCTGCATCATGAGGCCATTCTTTGCTGTCATCTTAGAAAGCGATCCCTGGTCTTTGACATCAGATGTTTGGCCTGATGATCTTAGTGTGTCGTTCCTCTCCTTTTGAGGTGACAATCTATCTTGGGAATCCAGGATCACGGGTAGTGCTGACTCTACCAGTTCATCAGATTTATTGCTGACCAAATCCTCTTTCAAAATCATCCCCTCTGAAGGAGAGGAGCTACATATGTTCTGGACTGTATCAGCAGCACTGATTCCTTTCTGATCATGTGTTTTCTTCAAAGACTCCAGGAGCTCGAGGTTCCCCAAGAAAAGGTCCCCTAGGGTGTCCTCCTCATCGCCAGATATGCAGCACAGTTGTTCCAGTTTTTCAAAGTCCTCCAGGGGCTCCTCATCCAAATTTTTCCATTCAGAAATCAGTAATTCTGGGAGATTGTTGAGGGGAACTTGGGGAGAGGACGGGGGGGCAGATGATGTTTTCTGGGTCAGGTTATTATATTCGTCCTGACTTTCTATGCTGGATGCTAGGTTATTCTCATTGTGCTGTGTTATATGCACAGAGGGGAGGTTCAGATTGGCTGATATCCCTTTACTCTGAGCTGCAGCAGGGGATGATTCTTGTAGGGGTGGCTCTGAGACATCTATGTTGTGTGTTGAGGAAATATACGGCTCTGTCTCAGAGCTAGCAATAAAGTCATCTAGATTGATGTGACTAATAAACTCCTCTGCTTCTATAACAGATGGCGGTGGACTAGGAAAAGAGTCGTCTAAACTCTCCAGTTTATCATCGTGCACATCAAGGTCTATACTCGGTGGAGGACTTGGAAAATCTACTGAGCTGAAGCTGTCTACCTGTGGATATGATTGATCAGTTTCCTCCTGTACATCAAGGTCAGTGGAAGAAGAAATGGGATTTGATGGAGGAGACATGTCTCTGTGATCCTCGCCTGCATTCATAATGCTTATTCTTTCATCTGTACATTGCCTAGAAAACCATGGTCTCTTTTCAGCCTCTGAATCTAAGCCTGATTCAACATTTTCCAGGTCTGAAGAGTTCACATGAGGAGCTTCAGTAATGCAAACAGATATAGCTGAGCTTTTATTCTCTAGAGTGTGACCAAAGTAGTTCTCTGAATTAAAGCCTGCTTCATTGTCAGCCTGTTCAGCTGATATCTGCTTCTCCTTTTGGATCCTACAGAGGTGATTCTGAGGCCATCTGTTAAAATTTTGATTCTCTTCTGTCTCTGTGGAATCTAGTTGACCTTGCCTGTCCAGGATTGTCTCTGTGCATAATGAAATCCGCCTGTCTCCTTGCTCCAGGGTCTCCTGCTCTGGGTTTTCTATATTCTCTACTTCGATATCTGTGATTTCTTGTTTTGGCTCACTGTTAAAACTGTCTGTTTCTCCTAAGTTCTCAATGTTTTCCTCCTGTTGCATGTCTACTACTTGGGCAGTCTGTTGGTTATCCTTAGAGTCCAAGCTTTCTATCACAGTTAGTTTACCAGTTACTCCTAGTGCTTCATGGTTCCATGTTTCTTCACTGCCCTCCAAGAAAGCAGGGTGAGGCTCACTTCCTGCAAGTTCATCATTTTCTTCAGTCTCCCAAAACTCCTGACCCACAACAAGCCGCTCCCCCACCTCCCACGCCTTATTACTGAACCCAGAGAAAAATTCAGATCTTAGTTCAGTATTTTGGCATCTCTTCTCTGGAGAGGCCCACTGGTCATTTTCATCAGGCCACAAGTGCAAATCCTTTGACAGTAAAAAACGGTGGCAGTCAAACTCTCCTCTAACCACACCAGGTATTTCTTCATCCTCCTCCAGAGCACTCCATAACTCTTTAGTTTTCACATCCAGTCCCTCACAGGACTCTTCATCTCCATCGTTAGCAGATTCCATCCCACCTTCGGCTACTCTCAGAGACAACTTTTCCTTCATGGCGTAACTCAACTCTGCAGCAGCCAGCTGTTTCTCCGTCTCTGTTGTGATCCTTCTGTCCTCGCTGCCATCTGTGCAGTGGAGGTTTCTCAGGCCCAGCTCATTGTGGTCTAAGCAAGGCCTCTCTTTACATCTCTTAGGCTCATTATCACCCTCCTCTGCCCAAGAAGGACATGCCAGTCCACTCACTTTATCATTGACACACTTCTCATCATCACTTGGTTCAACTACTGACAGCATTTCATCTCTAAATGTGGCATCAGGGATGTGGATGCTGTACCGGTTAGCTAATCTAGACTCTCTTTTGTCAACTTGGGATGGTGCCACAGTTTTCACTGTATCATTTTCACATTTGAGAGAATTCAGTGCAGAAAGACTAATATCTGGTTGTGTAATATTTGTGTAATCTCTGATGCTTGGTCTTAAAATGCATTCCTTTGACTGGCTGCCAGATACAGACTCAATCAAAGTATTTGTCTCAGCCAGGTTCCTGGAATGTAGATTTAAGTTGTTCTCTGCAGATCCCTGGTATCTGCAATCTGTTATTTGAGAGATGATGCCATTTGTGTAATGGCTGTGTATTGCATACCCACTGCTGTGTGGGAGCCCTTTCAGTGGCTCATCATCTAATTTTGAGAACAACTTATCAATGAAGTCAATGCAGTCCTTGACAGGGGGATCATTGCACAGCAGTGCTGAGTTTTTGCTTTCATTGTGAAAAATGCCAGAATCATCTCCCTGTGTTGAGCCCAGTCCTTTGCTTAGATGATCTTTCTCGTCATCTAAATGGGAGATGTCATTTTCAGGAGCATTTTGATATGTTATAACCTTCTCCTCACACACCACAACAGTCGTCATTTCCCCAGTTTTACCTTTTTTATCTAACATCTGTAGACCTTTTCTTAAAGGGCTCTTTTCTCCCATCTCTCCCTCCTCCTCAGTTTTTTCTTCTATCCCTGTCAGTGTTCCCCTTTCCACTCCTCGACCACTGCTTGGCCTGGAAGCAGTAACTCCATCACTGCTCCTTCTGTTCATCCCTTCCCCCTCCCAGTCACTGTCTGAGAAATAGGCAGAGTCTCGATGTGGTATATCATTTCCCAGAGCCCGCCACCCACCACTTCCCACTCCTCCTCCCACCCATGAGTCGCTAGGTGTGAGGCAGTCGGCTGAGCTGGAAGTCATAGATGACAGGGCTGAGTCCGTGGGGGTGACAAGTGAAGCATCAGAGGACGGGTCCCAGTCTGGAGTGGTTGGAGTAACGGCAGGAGTGGCTGCCTTTTGGACAATATGACCACTGTGTCCTAGTAAATGTTCTCTTTTCATCTCTGCTAAGCTTTCATTGTCATTTTGAGAACCCATATTTTTAAAGTTCTTGGAATCAGCAGCTGGGATGTTTTCAGAGTCCACTACAGTGTGGCTTTTTTCTTTCTCAAGATCATATGATTGGGTATCAGTCTCTCCACATGTTTGATCCTGTCTCTCAGGACTAGCTGCCTGCAGGTCTTCTTTCATTATCTCACCATTCCTTATAGCAACAGGCTTTTGAGTATCAGTTTCATTTATAAAGAGTGATTTGCTCACAGTGTTGGATTCTTTAACACTCTCAGTGGATTCAACAGGAGATTCCTCTGAGAGATCTGTTTGCTCTCCTCTGGCAGGTAAGGCAGGGCCATCTGCACACTCCTCCTCCTCTGTCTGACATGCAAGTGTCTGGTTGTGTAGTAAACCATTTTTGGGCATGATTTCAGAAAACACAAACTCACCAGAATTGCAGTGGTCAGCATTATTTCCTTGGGCGTCCAGTTTGAAAGGTTGTTTGTTTGATCCTATGTGAAGGACTGGGATCTCAGGTCTCATGGAAACCTTTATCTCACTCTTTTTAGCACGTTTGGTCACCTGGGCATAGATAGCCTCAGTTTGTGTATCACTGCCTTCATTGGATGCTCGTATGGAACTCTCTGACTGAAATCTGATGGTCTGAGCAGAGTTTGGGTCAATGCATATAGACTCGTATTCAGGTGACAGTGGAGTAGGGGAATAAGAAGAATCTGCTGAAGCAGTTTGTCTTGATATGATTTCAGTCAGAAAGGTCTCTGCTGATTGGATCTCCTTCAGGAACTCTTCCCTGGTCATTTCACTTCTCTGTAGATCCTTTTCAGTATGCTGTAGTTCAAATTCCTGTTTCCCAATGGTGATCTCAGAGAGGAGGGAGCGGGACCTCCGTATACCCTTTGAGTAAGTCTCCTCAGCCTCAGTATATGAGGGAATGCCTGGAGTACAGACATAGGGCCTCAATCTGGGTCCCGCAGGATAAAGGTATTTTACTGGGTCACTTTCTGATCCCCCCTCTACATCCATGCTTATTCCTCCTGTGTTGATCTCTGTGAGAAAAAGTTCCCTCGGGAATGAGTCTTTAGTGACTGTATTGTCCTTCTCAACTCCTGTCGTGTTGATATGTTTCTCTGGTCCCCATGACTGTCCTACTGAACCCAGCTCTGTGATCAGCGACCGGGAGCGGCGCATCCCTCTGTGGGGCAGCACATAGTTACCCCATCTTTCTCCATCTCTTTTCTCCTTCTTTTGTCCCTCCCATGATGCCTCTGACTTGGGCTTATTAGACTCTGTCACAGTAGATATCTCTGTCAGAAACAGATGCATGGGGGATTTTTTGGCTGCGGCCACACGCTCTGTCTGAAGTTCAGCATCTTCCTTCCAGATGGCAGGCAGGATGGTGTCAAGGCGTGACTGAGTCCTTTTCATGCCCCTGGAGAAGAGCTCTGCAGTATCTGGGTCTGCATCTTCAGATAAACTGGAGTGAGTGACAGTAGTAACACCAATGAATCTCTCAGGGGACATGAAGGGAGAGTCATCCTCATCTGAGTAGGTGGGACTGGATGATGACTGCCTCTCAATCTGGGAGTTTGTGGCCTGAAGGCGGGGTAAATTGCGATAAATAGGGCGCAAAGGGTTTTCTCGACGAACAGGGGAGTCAAAGTCTTTTACACGTGAATGAGAAGTCTCCTTGGAGTTGTGCAATGTTGCTGCATGCCTGGTACCGCCGTCTCTGTCAGACAAGTCACAGGATAGTGGGTCTCTATTGGATCTCTGTATCTGCGGCTTACTGTACCTTGAGTATGTGTCGGTTGTGTTGTAGTTTGGGCAGCTTCTTTGTGGTTTGGAGTGGGGAGGAAGAGGAGGAGGACACATTTGAGAAGGCTGGGGGTAAACTGGATGGCTTGATGGGGGAAGGGATGGAGATAAAGAAGGGGATGGGGGCAGAGTCTGTCGGGAGCGATGGAGCCCCAAATGATCAAAGGTAGAAGGTGGGCAGCTGCTCATGTGATGTGGGTCTGTCTCAATTTTTCCAATGACGGTGTAGTGAGGCAGTCCTCTATATTCAAGCGGAGGGGCAGGGAGGGGGCGTGAGTGAAGGTGGTTGGCTGATGACATGGACATAGAGCGAGGCTTAGGAGGGAGGACTGGAGCTTGAGAACTCATAGATGATTTTTTATCTGCCTCACTGCTCATTTTCTTCTCATCTTCATCATCATCCCCTAAATCGACTACAGAGAAGTCAGTCACTCTGCTCGAAGTGTCTCTGAACTCTGCTACACCTGTGTTGGGCACCTGGAGCTGAATCTCAGTGGATCTGACGGTCTGGAGGCCCTTTCCACACTTGTCAGAGGAACAATAAGGGACTCGCTCTTTTCCCAACATCCCACTACGAATCTCCACTAACTCCACATCTCCGGGGCAAATTGAGTCAGAACAGAAAAAGGACTGTGCCTTCTCCTTTAGAGTTGGTGACTTATCTTGGGGGGTGTGCTCCTCTAATCTGATGTAGTACTCACTGGCAAGGGAGGGACTGCGAGCGCTTATAACAGGGACCACAGTGGGAGTGTCTAAAGATTGTCTGTGGTTATTGTTGACAGTAGGGATTGGCTGAGGAGGAGGAAGAGGTTTGTAGCCTCGTCTGGCATGAGCTTTCTCCCAGAAATACTCAAAGTTCAAACCTTTGCTAGTTTCTGTGACTGTTAAGATGTCATCCAGTTCTGACGAGGACGGGGTGATACAGTTCCCCACAGCGTCCAGCAGGGGGTAGGAGTTGTCTCTGTGCTCCCTGCCATACTCTCTCTCCCTTGGCCGCTCGTTTGCTGCAGTCTGAAAGGCAGGTGGACGGAGTAAGTCCCAGCGTCTTTCAAATGACTCCTCACTCTCCCCTCTCCTTCCTCTGCCCTCTTCATACTCCACATCCTCTTCATTTTCTTCTCTGACACTCCCCCTTGCCATTCCTCGCTCAGCGGCCAGGAGGGACGAGAGGAGGAGGAATATCTCAGCTACAGAAGGGCGTTGAGATGGAGGAAGCCAGCAGGACTGCATGATCTCGTACCTACAGACAAGAAAGACCAAACAAAGGAGTTAAGTTTTGAATGACATAATTAGAGCATTATTACTTTCCATTAACATAATTATCATTTCTCCAGAATGTACTTGGTGGATGAGTAGACTTACCAATAGTCTGCATGGGAGAGTTTGAGTCTGGGCTGGGCCAGTGTGATCTGTCTCTCCCTAATAACGAAGGTCAGCACCTCTTCGTCACTCAGGTGTCTGTGGGGCTGAGAGCCAAACTCAAACAGTTCCCATATCACCACCCCCAGGGACCTGTGAGAACAAAAGATGCAGAGAAGGTGAGAAACTGTTCTTCACAAACGTCTTAGTTTTTGTTATGTAATGCTTTTACAGTAACACCCTTTGTATACAGACAAGACTAAGAAGCATAATATAAAAAAAAAACAGATGAAAAAATGTTCTGTCAGTTATGTCATTAGTTTTACATTGATTTCTTAAATTTTAAGCCATTATTTCTTCTGTGAGAGCATAGAGTACTCTAATTCTGCTTGTTGGTTTTGTTCCCAGGATGTTTTCTTGGTGGTTCATTCAACAAAACACATTTAAGTGGAATTTGTAACATCCAAGCCTGAGGGTTCACTGCAGTTTGGCCTGTTTTTTTTTTCATCACTCCCTCTGGCCTTACTGAGCCTGACTAAAGCACAAAGACTGCTGACAAACTGGTGGACCCCAAGACTGCTTCAGCAGAACTGAGGTTACACTTATTTTTAAAGGTAAATTCAAACTTTAACTGACCCTGCAAACAAAACTCAAAGAACATTTCAGATTATCCGCACACAGCATACTAACAGTTTAAGTACTTTCAGTATTCTGAACATTTCATTCTTAAAATAATTTCAAGTGCATAGACATTAAGGGGTTTAAGGCTCACTTTTCCCCACTGAGGCATCAATGATCAACTAAAGCACTACTGGTCTTTTACTCATATTCGTTAAGTAGGTGTAGTCTGATGCTGATTTAATAGCTGATTAAGAAAACTAATGACATTAGCAACTAGAATAAATACTGATACACAATATATACAGTACTAAGACAGACACCAAGTAACAGAGCATGATCATACATTAACCACACAAGCCAGCCTTGTCAATTCTGATATTACAACAGCATTATATATAAACAGCTGTGATCATTTTAACACATACCACACGTTGCTGGTCTTGGTTTGGTCAGTAACTATGAGAGAGCCTCTGTATTCCTCCAACAGCTCTGGAGCGATCCAGCGAAGTGGGATCCATAGCTTGTCTGGAGTTAGGTAATAGTCCTCCTGCAAAAAACATAATCATTTGTGTACTGTAATAAATTTACAAAAACATTGTTTCAGACTTTCACCTAGACAAGAATGTAATGACAAAACACTATCTTTGTGGTTCATAAGCATACATCTGCGTACCTTATAATGACTATGTGAGAGGCCATAGTCGCCTATCCTAACAGTGAGGTCTGAGGTCAGCAGGCAGTTTCTTAAAGCCAGATCACTGCAGTGAAAACAAGACAACCTCCAAAACTTAGCCACACTCAGAAGAGATTCACACTCTATTTGTCTCTAATTGTCTGAGACACACAGTCTTGTGCTTTAATCCTGATAACACATGGAGGTGAAATCATGACTGACCTGTGGATGTAATTGTTTTCATGGAGATGCAGAAGGCCTGAGGTGATCTCAAAAGCCATTCTCTGAAGAGTCAACAAATCCTGGGTTGGCAGGTCTGGAGTCATCCCATCTGACTTGCGTTGGGCTCGCAGATATCGCTTCAGGTCACCCTTGTTGCATGACACAACAGCAATTCAAGAACTGAAATGTATGTGAACTTGGGTAGAAGATGAACTAAAGGCAGTTTGTGTGCCAAGTCGGTAAGTCAAGTGCCCTTCTCCTAAAACAGAGGTAAACCCTGCAGCAACACCATATAGGCAAAGAGGATATTTTGACCTCTGCAGTACATATGTCCCTTTTAGGTGTTTTCAATCAGTGAACCAAAAAAGCAGCAGGGGAACATCTACAATTATAATAATTTATCTGTTCTGCAGGAAATAATATGCAAAGGTACTCACATCAAATTACAGCAAATCAATAAGTAAAGAAACTAAAGGTTCAATAAAAAATATCTTACATTTTTGTGCAACTAAACCAGCATATCTGCCATTTAACAGCATTTGTTTGTAATAAAGACAATCTGGCAATTAGCACTTGATGATGATGAGTGTTTTTAAAGCAACATGACATTAAATAAAACTTCAAAGATGGCAAACAATTTGTGGATTGCATATGGTAGAACTGTGTTCAATTTAACCTCACACAGTTTGTGAAATGATGATGATACGGCCCTTTATGTTTCATTGTACTTTATCCCAACTTTTGATTTCTTACCAGCTGACAAAACTCCATAACCAGGAGGAATGGGATGCTCTCACTGCACTGTCCCAGACACTGAAGGATATTGGGATGTTTAAGACTCCTGAAGAAAGAAGGAAAACCCTGAGCTAGATTAAGAGACAGATTTAGATAGCTTAAGGGACAGTTAGGGTTAGTTGTCACGTCTGTCCTGACACATATAATTCAAATATATTGTTTGCTCCTTTTATCTGTGATTAAAATAAGACTATGTAATTTAAAAGGCATACGGTGGGTACGGAAAGTATTCAGACCCCCTTAAATTTTTCACTCTTTGTTATATTGCAGCCATATGCTAAAATCATTTAAGTTCATTTTTTTCCTCATTAATGTACACACAGCACCCCATATTGACAGAAAAACACAGAATGTTTGACATTTTTGCAGATTTATTAAAAAAGAAAAACTGAAATATCACATGGTCATAAGTATTCAGACCCTTTGCTGTGACACTCGTATATTTAACTTAGGTGCTGTCCATTTCTTCTGATCATCCCAGAGATGGTTCTACACCTTCATTTGAGTCCAGCTGTGTTTGATTATACTGATTGGACGTGATTAGGAAAAGCCACACACCTGTCTATATAAGACCCTACAGCTCACAGTGCATGTCAGAGCAAATGAGAATCATGAGGTCAAAGGAACTGCCTGAAGAGCTCAGAGACAGAATTGTGGCAAGGCACAGATCTGGCCAAGGTTACAAAAAAATTTCTGCTGCACTTAAGGTTCCTAAGAGCACAGTGGCCTCCATAATCCTTAAATGGAAGACGTTTAGGACGACCAGAACCCTTCCTAGAGCTGGCCATCCGGCCAAACTGAGCTATCGGGGGAGAAGAGCCTCGGTGAGAGAGGTACAGAAGAACCCAAAGATGACTGTGGCTGAGCTCCAGAGATGCAGTCGGGAGATGGGAGAAAGTTGTAGAAAGTCAAAGAAAGTCAACCATCACTGCAGCCCTCCACCAGTCGGGGCTTTATGGCAGAGTGGCCCGACAAAAGCCTCTACCTCAGTTCAAGACACATGAAAGTCCGCATGGAGTTTGCTAAAAAAAACACC
>NW_018128072.1:527722-539155 GCF_001952655.1 Monopterus albus
TTTAATCCATAATCATCAAAATTGAAACAAATAAAGGCTTGAAATATTTCACTTTGTGTGCAGTGAACTAATATAACATACAAGTTTCACTTTTTGAAACAAATTATTGAAATAAATGGACTTTTCCTTGATATTCTAATTTTTTGGCACATACCTGTATAGACAGGTGTGTGGCTTTCCTAATCACGTCCAATCAGTATAATCAAACACCGCTGGACTCAAATGAAGGTGTAGAACCATCTCAGGGATGATCAGATGAAATGGACAGAGCCTAAGTTAAATATATGAGTGTCACAGCAAAGGGTCTGAATACTTATGACCATGTGATATTTCAGTTTTTCTTTTTTAATAAATCTGCAAAAATGTCAAAAATTCTGTGTTTTTCTGTCAATATGGGGTGCTGTGTGTACATTAATGAGGAAAAAAAATGAACTTAAATGATTTTAGCATATGGCTGCAATATAACAAAGAGTGAAAAATTTAAGGGGGTCTGAATACTTTCCGTACCCACTGTAACAAGTCTTTCCCTTACAAATGATTTCATGAGCAGTAAAATGCACCTTTTCTCTGTTTAATGCACACAGGGACTTTGCCAATATAGCCTTACTTGGTCCAGTATCACCACATGGCAGTAACACTTTACTTTCAGTATCCCTATTAATCATTCATAAGCAGCATGCAAACATTTAATAATGGTTCAAAATTTTATAATACAGTATATTTGGTTGTAGCTAAAAGGACATTTGAAGTCTTTACCAATAAAGACTTCTGTTATGAAAACATATTTTATATTATAAACTCTGCATATATTAGCACATATTCATAACTTGTTTATGCACCGGCCTCTGCTTAAGGGTAACCACATGATGGGTTATAGTTCTTGACAAATACATTGATTAACAATTGTATCTGTGTACAACTACATTATCATGTGCTATAAACCATTTATTTAATGTTACTTTATTGCTGATGAATGATTAATATTGGTAGTTAATGTAAAGTATTATCCAGGTTGCTAATGTTTGCCGCTGTTAGCAAATCACTGAGTCACAAACTTGAATACTCTTCTTCTTTGTTCGTGCTAATGTTACAAGAAATTTGCCATTATTCCATAATTGTCACAGTGCTGCTATATAGCTTCATTTACATATTCTCACTTTAATTCCCCAAAATGACTACCTGAGTTTCTCCCACCTGTATGGCTCAGATTCAGCCAAGAACTTTCTCTGCTCCAGAGGGCTGGCACTGATCCGCAGCTCCTTCACCACAGCCTGAGATGAGCTGCAGTCACACAACACTTCAGCCAGGATCACCTAGGAGAGATCGATGGATGTGGACAAGCGCCAGGAGAAAGAGATCAGCAGTAAAAGTACTATTTTGAACTAACCAATATTAAATATAACAGTGCAAAGCATACAATAAGGAAAATCTACAGTATGATGTGGTTTTTGTAAATTTTACATGTAAACACCAGAGCATGATGTCTGAAAGCAAGAGGAGATCATCTTACCTTTCCAAACCAGCCATTTCCTATCTCTTGAAGGTAGTTTAAAGCATGTCTTTTAAAGAACTGAGACTTGGAGTCTGCAAAGGATAAGAGACATAAATAAAGATTGGTGTCACACAGTTGTTGGTATGTGACATTATACTGTCATATTCAGTGAATTAAAATCTGTTGAAAAGACTGATATACCGCTCACTGGGACAGTCAACATTTAATTACCAACTACCGCACATTTTTGCTACCACTGAAAAAATATTGAAAGACTCATAACTCTTCTTGAGACAAAAATCTGTTCCCAAAGGTGTGCTGACCAAATAAAATAATAATTATTGTCATGTTGATTCATCTACCACTTATTTTCTTAGTTGTAACTGAAATATATTTTCATTTCTGACAGCAGAAAACAATGAAAATCACATATTTGTCTTGTTTTATCTAACAAACAGTCTAAAACCAGAGGAAATTCAATTTACTACAGTGGTAAGACAAGGAAGACACCACATTCTCAAGATGAGAAGCTGGTACATCAAATTGTTGTGTGTCTAGCTGATACCATCCTGTGGCCCAAAGATTTTTGGGCACAAACCCCCGTCACTGCATGTCAGCCTAAATTTCCAACATGGCCTGCTCATACAGAGCAATAATACAGATTTTTCTCAGACTGTAGTTTCCACTTCGCTGAGGTTTAGTGGCGAGTCCAGTGCTGCTGGTTGTGATCCCAGTTTGAGACCTTTAATGGATCCACATCAGTGATTACAGCTACAGATGCTGAGGGAATTTATCAGCTCACACTTAGAGTTTCAGACTCTTCAGAGCAGAGCTTCAGCCAGTGAACGGGAGAGCTGTTGAAGGCTGTTACCTGCTCCATCCTGCAGAGCATTGCAGTTGGACCTGTCTCTGACTGGTAAGGTGTAAACCTCAGGGAGGGAGGGACATGACGATAGGCTGTCCTCCTGGATGGGGCTGGAGCCTCCAGAGCACTCCTCCCCGTCTGCATTGTCAAACTCCTGGTTGAGCAGCAACAATACAGACAAATCATAATAGTAGTGGTACAATTAAAAATAATGTTTAAACAGCACAGTTTCAATTATAAATATGGTTGTATTAAGCAGTAATGTCAAGGGCAGGCAATGAGAAAGAAGCTGCTGTGTGCCAGCTACACAGCAGAACTGCCAGGTTGGACTAGGATGATACTGAAAATTTCTCTTTTATTATGTTGGAATTACTGACTCCTGTTACCATTTCCAAATTAAATCCTCCTGCAATTTATCAAGTCAACTGATACAAAAAACATACTGTGACAAAACAAAGAAAGAAAGCAAAATAATAAATGAGGTGAATAAATCTCTTACATGTTGAAGACTTACATTGAATCCCACTCCTCCTCTCTTACAGCACAAGCAGGTGAGGAGCAGCAGAACAAAAGAGATGAGCCCCGAGCAAGAGATGATGATGACGACGTACGGCGGAGGAGAGAGGGATGCAGGCCTGGATTGAGAAACTGGGAGGAAGACAGGAAGAAAATACAAGGGAGGAAAGGATTTAATACAGAAACTCAGGGTATTTCAGCTTGTTTGGGCAGACACACTGTTAGGTTTGTGTCAGTGACTTCGCTTAATCAAAAACTCTTGGTACATAGGTGTTTTATTTAGAGGGAACCCATTGGAGTGCTTTCTTAGCAGCAGGTTTGAGACACAGTGGAGAACCCCAATGGGCAGTTTGCATCAGGGATTCGGGGGACAAAAGCAAAGAAAAAAAAGTTTAAATTCAAAAACATAGTCAGAATCAGTAAAAGAAAACTGAGACTGGAATTAAAGTTTAAAAGTAGGAAAAAAGCACAGGGAATGGGGAAATATCAGAAATGGCATTCCACTCAGGAAACACAGTTAAGAAGCAGGGGAGGGGTGGCTGGAGTTGTAATTTAGGTCAAAAGGAGCGCTAATTGGGAAGGGATTGGAAAATTGGGAAAGAATTACTCAAATCAGGAAGGTTTACTACTCAGGTGAGAGAGGGAGGGATTGGGACATTTTATATTTGTACCTCAACGTAGTTGATTGTGGGAAGTGAACCATCTGTAGAAAAGAAAAGGCGTAGGGCAGGGCCGTTAAATACCCTTCAGGTTTTATCTATAGGTTGCATTTAAATATTATAGTCACACACGTTATCCATTTGGACAAATGACAAGAGAGAGGAGCAATGTGACCTTGAAGGTGTCCAACTCAAGCTAAAGAAAGGACAGCCATATTTGGCAGTAAGTAAATATCGTTTTAAACTGTACAAACGAAGCAGCATTTTAGGCAGCAAACATAACAATGGCAGGTTTATAGTAATTTCACCTCATGTTGGTGCATGAAACCCTGCACAATTATTAAAAATACTACACTGCAATAAAAATAACTATAAATAAGAGCAATAATCAAAATGCTTTTGAAAAGTTAATGACAATAACCTGGGAGGTCACATATACATTAAGCCATATTTTGGAAATGTATAACTTTGCCTATGTTTTCTAAGCCTGTGCTGACTTAAAATATCTCACCTTCATTCTGTGTGTCCTTCTTAAAAATCCAAAAATACATTCACTCACAAGGTTGTGATATTGTAAACACTGCATACATTAATTCCAGAGCATATTTAAGAATTGACCAACTTACTAAATACTGAAACAAGAGGATTAATAACCCACTAAAAATATAAGTTATAAAGGTATTTGTAAGGTCAGTGTGTAGGCCTTGTTCCTTATCACTTCTATTTGCTGTTGTCTTACAAAAAGTTGCAACACAGACAGAACAGGATTCCCTTGTTTCACACAGACAGCCTGAGCAAAGGTACATGAGGATGTGCTGAGAATATAAAACAATCCTGCTATTGAAGTGTATGCTACTGCATGATCCGATCTGTTGCTGATAAATGAAAACACTGCATTCCAATAAATTAATCAATCAATTCTAGCCCAGGAAACAGGGAATTATAGTTTACTGTTGACCAAGGCACCTGCAACAGGGGGCTAAATGTGAAATCTAAATGACCCTATCTGGCATTGCAGTCACCTAAACATGCACCACAGACATAACTAGTGGCTCTGATCTTGATGCCCAATTCCTGTGCAATTCTATTCTTCAATATTTCCCTAGACAGATGTCCAGCCAGACACCGCATATAAATCGAACCCTAGGCCTTTTTCACCAGTCCCAGTGCCAACAGCTCTTATCAAAACAATACACCACCATAAAATGACTGCACACGTTACACAAACACAACACTAACAGATCTTGGGGGAAGAAGGCATATTCAGATTGAGAAAAACAAAGATCCCAGCAGTGGCTAACAGGCTAAATAATCTCCAGTGCCAAGCGGAGGCTATTTATAGACTAAATATATGGCACTGACCGACGATTTTAGCCTGCTATTCACACAGTATATGGTGTTTTTAAATGCCATGGATATGAGGCCCAAGATCGAAACACCCCCACCCACCCCAATATTTGTATCACTGCATGCAAATATGGTACCCTACCCATCACCCAGTCTGCCTCGTTCCTGACGTACTGCAATAGTAAAATTCGCATTATGTTTCAGTCATAGCGGCTCATAATACAGTGTAGAGAGGCCTTTCCACTCTCTCTTTTTTCCAGCATCACTGACACATCTTAACCCCGCCACCACCTCCTACTCTTCTGCTCACCTTCCCTCTGCGGGGCTCCAAGGACTCTCTCGGGGCTGAAGTACGACATGATCCCCGCCAGCGTTACCATCACCCGGGCCGCATCTGCGCCGCGTCCGGAGCAACAACACCACCATCCGAGCGACGCTGCCGACTGTCAGTTTCGGTGTCCTCCTCTCTCCCCCCCCCCCGCCACAGTCTGTGCCGTCTCCGGGCTCACGCTGTCTCCGTCTTCCCCCTCCGCTTTTTTCCTAATAAAAAAGAGCGTCTGCTTCCCTTCCTTGTTGTGCTCTCCCCCCTCCTCCCTGTCCTCCTCCCCCCCGCTCTAATCCGCAATTAAACACGGTGTGAGAGATGCTCTATTGTGCATCCTCAGCACCTACATTGCTGCTCTGTCTCCATCTTCGTGGAGCACCGCTGTAAACAACCACCCGCTATTTCTCCTGTTATATATATAATTTTTTTCTTTCTTCACCTTTCTCGCGGTGTTGGAGGGGGTGTCTGTTTTTCTCCACCGCAAGCCTACGTCAGACACACGGCGCACATTGTCAGGGTCCAGCTTCATCATCCTGATACCCAGACAAAATCTCTGCGATAATATTCCCACAGGGAGCTAATGGTGTGTATGTGGTGCTCATTAGTGGGTTTATATTGATCTTATATTGGATTTTTAATCTCTTAAAGTAGGCCCTATCACTTCAGTATTCATGAGGATTTTGGGGTGTGATGTTATTTTCCTACTATAATGGCATCCTATTAAATAAGCACAAAAAGAGCCTACAGCTAGATGTTAATTGACCACATCTTCAAAGAGAAAAAAATCTCTGGGTATATTTAATGAGATATGGTGTAAATTATTAGAACTGAATTATAATATATTAAAAATATATGCAGATGATTTTGGACTAACAGCAATAAATACATTTCAAGCCTTTGTGTACAAGAAGGTTAACTGTACTCAGTTGTCACTAAGTATACAAGTGAAAACTTTTTAAAAAAATTCTCCTTCATGAAAGTTATAATGTTCATTTTTGAGTTTTGAGACTAGACAATAGTTGAGATGAACAAATCAAAATCAGCATAATCAAAAACTATTAAAAAGCACCACAAACTAGTTTCAACAACAAAACATCATTGACCATTGACCATTTACCATCATTCATGAAAGTGGTACTTATTGCAGGCGAGCAGTGTGTCCTCACACACCTTTGGGAAAAATAGATTACAGCAATGACAAAAGTAATGTCAGTCATTTGTGTTGGTCATTAATGCTTGTACATGACTCCAAATAAGCCTTCTTTTCATTTTCACTTGTTACAGGAGGGAAAGCACAGGCGTTACTAATGACAAGCAGTGGCTTCATTATATTCCGGTGTGAGAGATGCTCTATTGTGCATCCTCAGCACCTACATTGCTGCTCTGTCTCCATCTTCGTGGAGCACCGCTGTAAACAACCACCCGCTATTTCTCCTGTTATATATATAATTTTTTTCTTTCTTCACCTTTCTCGCGGTGTTGGAGGGGGTGTCTGTTTTTCTCCACCGCAAGCCTACGTCAGACACACGGCGCACATTGTCAGGGTCCAGCTTCATCATCCTGATACCCAGACAAAATCTCTGCGATAATATTCCCACAGGGAGCTAATGGTGTGTATGTGGTGCTCATTAGTGGGTTTATATTGATCTTATATTGGATTTTTAATCTCTTAAAGTAGGCCCTATCACTTCAGTATTCATGAGGATTTTGGGGTGTGATGTTATTTTCCTACTATAATGGCATCCTATTAAATAAGCACAAAAAGAGCCTACAGCTAGATGTTAATTGACCACATCTTCAAAGAGAAAAAAATCTCTGGGTATATTTAATGAGATATGGTGTAAATTATTAGAACTGAATTATAATAAATTAAAAATATATGCAGATGATTTTGGACTAACAGCAATAAATACATTTCAAGCCTTTGTGTACAAGAAGGTTAACTGTACTCAGTTGTCACTAAGTATACAAGTGAAAACTTTTTTAAAAAATTCTCCTTCATGAAAGTTATAATGTTCATTTTTGAGTTTTGAGACTAGACAATAGTTGAGATGAACAAATCAAAATCAGCATAATCAAAAACTATTAAAAAGCACCACAAACTAGTTTCAACAACAAAACATCATTGACCATTGACCATTTACCATCATTCATGAAAGTGGTACTTATTGCAGGCGAGCAGTGTGTCCTCACACACCTTTGGGAAAAATAGATTACAGCAATGACAAAAGTAATGTCAGTCATTTGTGTTGGTCATTAATGCTTGTACATGACTCCAAATAAGCCTTCTTTTCATTTTCACTTGTTACAGGAGGGAAAGCACAGGCGTTACTAATGACAAGCAGTGGCTTCATTATATTCATGGAACCCAGTTGTCGTAAATGTCTATTATTTACACCTGAGCTTTTGTTATGGGGAGTCCAAGTCCAACTGTACTTTGACACATATGACTTACCAACAAAAGAAATGGAGAAATACTTCAAATCACTAGACTGATTACACTAGATTGATTTTTGTATTTACATCTGTCTAGACATGAGGAATAAACAGATTTTATCAGCCTCTAAAAATAGATGAAACTGTACAAATGAACCTTAAATAGTGTTATGCTGACTACTAACTTTTACACCTGGCATGTACTGTAAATATCAACTACTGATTAATCTGCTGATTATTCTCTCCATTAATTGGTTTGTCTATAAAATGTGAAAACATTGTGAAATAAAATCCTAGTGCCTAAGGTGACTCTAACAACTTTCCGAAAATAAAACAAAAAATCCTGACATCTGCACTGATGACATGTTTACTAGTGAAACATACCAGCAGCAGTGGTAGCTGCAGCTGAATCTGACTCCTGACCTTGCTGCAAGAAATGTGCCCTTCTGGGTGCACAAAAAAAGGATGGTCCGGGGCCTACAAGCTGCCTCATCATCAGCTTTCTGACAGCAGTATATATTACATGTATCTATCCCTGCTTTGGCAAACTTTCCATGTTATGTTCTTTCTTTTTGCATTTGCTTTTGGAAACACTCTGGTCACAGTACTTCTCCACTAACCCTCCATCACAGATCACAGTCGTCAATCCACATTTCACGACTTTAAAATTTCATCTCTCCAGCTGTCACGATCTCGCCTTTGTCTCTTTCGAGCAAGTTCTGGGAAGAAGGCGCTGTTGTATGGCCTTTCCCTGTCATTCATCTCCCTCGCTGCATCTCTGTCCTTCCCTTTGCCGCTCCTCTGGTCGAGCAGGGCCTGGGCTCTCCTCCTTTCTTCAGCCTCCCTCTGTAAACGCTCAGCACGTAACCTTTCTATGGAGCTACAGAAGACAGAAAAGACATTTTGTTCTCTCTCCATGACTGCATTCAGCATATCATCCCATTACTATCAATGCCTGATGCAGAACCGTCAACTAACTAACATCAGGTTTACAATATCTTCATATTCTGGATCACTAGAGCAGTGGTTCCCAAATGGTGTGTCATAAGGATAATGTCAACACAAACATCACTGGATATACTGCCCACAAGGCCAACAAGAAGACTGGAGAATGGTTCACATCAGGTGTGCAGTGGGGCTTTGTGACAAAACATTTACTACTATTTATTATAATACTCAGCAATTATGTAAACATTTTGTTTAATAAATAATATTCTTACATCTCTCCACTAGTGCTCTTTTCTTCTTTGTCTCTTCTTTCCTTTTTCTTGCTCTTGTGCTCCTTTCTGCCTTTGACACCTAGAGCTTTCTTAATATCTTTCAGAGGGTCCAAACTATCCTTCAGTCTGCGATCCTTCTTCTCTCTCTCCTCTTCACTTATTTCCTTTCTCTTTTCTTTTTTGTCCCTTTCCTCTTTTTCTTTGCTCGTTTTCAGGTACCATGGAGTGACCTCAGACCCTGGTTGGGGTCCAAGAGACACCAGTAAGCCGATGGCTCGTTCCTGCCTCTCCTGGGGAACAATAAAAAAAAAAAAAAAAACAAGAATCAAAATTTAGTTTATGCTTGTTCATTTTAGTCCAGAAAAGGTCAGTATATGTAAAGGCAGATCTACATTAAACTAGCTACTGCTTTTTGATGTTGTTACCATCTGAGCTAACTAGTGTCATGTGAAAACACCTAAACTATCATGACAAGTGATAAAGACCACAAGATGTAGCTGAAACCTCCAGAAAAATCAAGTGGAGCCTGTGATAAGAATGTTTTTGAGACAAACATTGCCTTATTAATACATAAATTACTAGCATTTTATCATATTGCCACATCTTATTTATTGATATTGCTGTGGTATGCAGTGTATGCATATTAATATAGGCACATCTTGGCAATTAGGTTTTACACCGCTTCTGTGTAAAGGCAGCAATGGGCTCAAACTAATAAAATGTAGGAAAGGAAACATGAAAAACAGTCTTCAACACTGTCTCCATCACAGGAGTTCTGCATGTAGGAGAAGAGTACCAGAAGCAGTAGTACCATCACCTTTTCATCTTGCTTTTCTTTAAGATACTCCTCATTCCCCTTCTTCTCTGAGGAGTCTTCCAAAGGAAAAAGATTAAGATGCTCCAGAGCTCCACTCTGCTCATCATCATCTCTCCTTCCTCCTGCTGACTGGAGAGCAGCTCGGGCTTTTCTTCTCAGATACTCTGTACGTGCCTATGGAGGGCAATAGTTGTTACTGCAAGCTGAAAATAAAACAATAAAGGCTTCATAAAACAACTTAATAATGATCAGGGCTAATCCAAGGAGGACTATTTTTATAAATACTACCAATAGTAGTTCAGCTGTAAGGACATGCATTGTAGTGCAGAATTGGAAAGAACTCTTATGCACTAGCTTTAGCCACGGGCACCGTTGGGGGGGGGGGGGGTAGGACGATTCTAAGGGCCCCCAAAGCCCACAGTCTGTGGGTAGAGGGCCCAACTTCAAATGTTTTCATAGGGCCCAAAACTGCTAGCAGCGCCCCTGGCTTTAGCACTGTAATTCTTAAAACCTGAAATTATACTGGGTTTATTCATGGTTAATGAATCATTTAATAATGCTTTATTGATCAATTAGAAAAGCCATTACTGAAAATTAGATTTGGTTTACCAGGCTGTGGAAAATACTCTTCAAGCATAACATTGTTCTTGTCCTTTTTTAATTCATTTAAAATTGCAGACAGAGAACTTTTTTTTTAGCTTATATGCAAGAGTCTGACTAGCTATTGATATGCAACAAAACCTTTAACTGGTACAAACACAAAGACAACATTACAGTAAATATGAAATGATGATATTAAGAGCTATTTTAACTGCATTTTCAAGTTAAGACAAGCCTATTCTGTTAATAAAATCTCTCTTGCATCAATGTGTCCTGTTTCATTCAATATTTTGGTAATAAAATGGCTACACTCCTATTCAGTAGTGATGCAGTTATGAATGTTGGTAGACCATTAATAAGTAGCTTTCTCACCCGGTCCCAAGCCCGGGTGAGAAAGGAGGAGGGTTGGGCGTGGGCCCAGCAACCCCACCCCGTAAAACCTCACATGCTACAGAAACCAAAACAACAGAAGAATCCAATCAGTGCTTTAATCTGGGAGATGCCTCTACAGGAGGACAGATGACGCAGATTGGTGAAAGCCGCATGGAAGCCAACCAGCTGACGAATCTCCTGACGATGAAAGCAACAACAACTTGGAACTTGGAACATACGAACCATGTACGAAACTGGAAAAGCAGCTCAAGTGGCAAGTGAGATGAAAAGATATAACATTCAAGTACTAGGAATCTGTGAGAGCAGATGGAATGGGTCTGGCATGACATCACTTGCCAGTGGAGAGAAAATCCTCTACTCGGGACATGCAGACGAGAATCATGACCACACAGAAGGAGTTGCCATCATGATGTCCCCAGTAGCAGCCAGAACCCTTATGGAATGGCAGCCCGGCTCTCCTAGAATCATGACAGCAACGTTCAACTCCAAGGGAAGAAACGTTACATTCATCCAATGCTACTCGCCTACTAACGACGCTGATGCGGAAGCAAAGGAAAATTTCTACAATTCCCTCCAGACAGTGGTCAATGACATCAAGATACTGATGGGTGACCTGAATACCAAGATAGGAAAAGACAACCTTGGAAAAGAATTGATTATGGGAACCCAGGCCCTTGGAGAAATGAATGAAAATGGCGAGCCTTTCACGGACTTTTGCGCTTTTAATGACCTAGTCATTGGTGGCAGTGTATTCCAGCATAAA
>NW_018128072.1:542674-554296 GCF_001952655.1 Monopterus albus
ACCCTGCGGAAACCCTCACAGGACATCACCCGGCAGGCCTTGCAATGCGACCCTCGGGGAAAGAGACGGGTCGGTCGCCCTAAGACCACGTGGAGACGATCCTATGAAGAGGAAATGAAGAAGTGCAACCTGTCGTGGGGTGAAGTGAAAAAGGCTGCCCAGAATAGACTGCGTTGGAGAGCTGTTGTTGAGGCCCTTTGTTCCACGGGGAACTCAAGGAAATAAGAAGAAGAAGAATGATTTCACACTTTCATTACTATAAAGCATCAGGTTTGCAGTTATTCATGTTATTAAGACGGTGTTTCAGGTCTTTAGATTTCTGATGAGCTGTCAGCAAAAGTCAGTCACCTGCAATTATAAATGTTAACAAATTATAGGTTTGCAGTTATACATCTTAATGAGCATCTTATAAAAGGATTTTGGTCTGGATGCCCCACATCTCTTTTCCAGAAATTGCCAAAATCCAAAGTGTTGCGGTGGAGAAGGATTTTCCACAAACTGGCAACCCCAATATTGTTGTTAATGCCTAATAACTAATCTACAAAGCATTACTAAATTACGTATTAATAATCAATTACAGCTTATAACCCAGTTATAAATGGGACCTTAACGGAAAGTGAGACATTGTAGGTCTATAACATAGCAAAACGCTAGTCTGCAAGTATGGTATCATCATCACCATCACCGTTACTGGAAATAACGTGATAGCACCTCTTGTTCTGCACGCTCCAGGCGACGCTTGGCCTCACGCTCCTGTTCTGCTGCTTGGGCCTCGTCCCTCCGCACGCGAGCGACGTTGTCTTTGTTACGCACATGCCAGCTCTTCTTTGGGAGGATGTTCATTGTTGCCCTGACGACTGTTGGTACTGTACGTTAGCAGTCAGTTAGCTCTATTTATATGAAAATAGCAAAGGTTATTCCAGAGCAGTAAGCACAGAGCGAAAACACTCAGTTTGTTTATAAACCTTTATCATTTGTACTAAGGTAAAGTGAGGAAATCAGTGGAGCTGAAAACTGACCAGGTATGAAAATAAAAAAGCCACCTTGTGTTGTAAATTTTACTTGGATTGCTTTTTACAACCAAGCTAACGTTAGCCAGGATTAGCTACTTTCTAACTTAACGCTATACTAAACAGCTGCGAGCACAGACATTTAACTTGATCCCTCACAACAAAGTCATCATTCCAACAAATTAACATACAAATACAGAACGCTAAGCACTGGCACTACCTTGTTGGGAGAAGAGTATCGTATTGCTGATGTCTGCAGTAGCTCGCAGGAATAAGTAGACCCAAACCGGAAGTAAACATTGCAGATTGTTGTAACAACACAATTGTGACACTAGAGGGAGTATAACTCTTTTAGTTTTATTACGTAAAAAGCACAAAATATATAAGGCATACAAATGCCATTTATTTCCGACTTTTATACAATTTGACAACATAACGTAGATTAATAATAATCATATTTTAATGACCCTTTTCAAATTATCGTAGGAAAAGGGATCTTTTGGTTTAGATCTGTCAATAAGCACATCATGTTTATAGCAATAACCTTGTTGCGGGGTTGCCGGCTAGAACTCAGCCAACACTATGACACTGACTTAGTTTTTTCAGATATCTCATGTCTTTTCACGCTTAAGGTAAAAAAAAAGGTCATAAAAACTAAATATTGTCCATACAATCTGTTATCTGCAGTCTTGCACTCCATTATGTTTTGGTATCTGAAGTTGTCGGCTCAGCTCCGCAATTTGCTTGACAAGGAACTGCTTGTCGCGGCCCTCCTGTAAGCCAAAGACCAACCACTGCATTAGTAAAAGCGAATGCCTGCAAATATTAGGACATCACATAGCAGCCTACACATGGTTAAAGTTCATGACCTGTTAAGTCTTTTCTTTATAACACCATAAAGGTAAATGACACCAACTTACCAGTTTCAACTGAGCTCTCAGCAGAGCAACATTTTTCCCATAGACAGAAGCTAGGGCTATAAAATAGCACATGACCACACTGTCGGAGGACAAAAGAGCCATGATTATACATCATAAAATGGACTGTGAACACCATAAATTACACAGGTAAAATATAGGCTGAAATCTATGATTAGGATTAAATGCAGCACTGTATATATAGTGTATACACTCACTGGCCACTTTATTAGATACCCCTGTACAACTGTATTGAATTCAATGCAACATGTCTTCCTTAAAACATCTGTGTTTATGAAGCTCAAAATGCTTTAGTTTTTGTTGAAATTGCCATAAATGTGTAAATTCAATTGTATGTTTAGTAAGGAGATCATAGTTAACGGTGGTTTTTACCGACTACCTTATATTCAGAGGTGTCTCTATATTTTTGTCCTCTCTAGCTACATACATAAGAGGGTCAGAATATTAGGGAAACCTCTGAATATAACACCACCTGCAACTATGACCTCAATAATAAACATAATAAAATGTACACATTTATGACAATTTCACTAAAAACTGAAACACATTGAGCTTCATAAACACAGATGTTAAGGAAGAAGTGTTGCATTGATGTGCATACAATTGTGCAGGTGTACCTAATAAAGTGGTCGGTGAGTGTGTATAGCACCGATCCTACAGAAAGCACAGGTTCACTCACCAAGATAACACAAACAGAGGGATGGTGAATGCCTGGGAGCCTATGAAGAAGAGAAACTCTTGTGTGGTTGTAGAAAGGCTATAGAAAGAGGTTGGAACAATGGACCAAATGTTGGATAGGAAACGGAAGGGCCCACAACCCATTGAAGGACGGATCCTGGAACATGGAAAACATTTTTATCCAAACTTTCTAGTGGTGGATTTAAGTGGTGGATTTAATATAGAGCATTTAAAATGCTCTATATTATGAATGTAGAGCAAAAACCTCACGTTTTTTCTCACTAGTATTATTTATCATTCCTAGTGCTAAAACAAAAAGCACCTGTTGTTATGATTGTTACAGGGCAGAAGGAAGCAGTTAGCACTCACTCAGCCAGACTGTAAATCATGACAGCTGTGGCCAGGATCCAGCCAAACAGAAGTACCACCAAGAAAAAGAAAGCGGAGGTGGTAGAACGAAACGTCTTCAGTGCTGGTCGACAGTTATAAAAGAGCGTGATCTAAGGGGGAAGCGGCAATGGAGATATGAAACAGGGTGAGGGACAAAACCAAAACAGATTGTTAGTGAATAACCTTTACCTCACCGAGTCAACAATCTGGCATTGTGTGACATGTTGGTTGTGTTAAAGCAACATCTTCACCTTTTTGCAGTAGAAGAGGATGACAAACTTAATGGTGTTGATGAGTGGAAGCAAAGGGCAAAAAAGAGCTCCTGTCCAAACCACAGTCTGACCATAAACCAGGCTGAGTACATTGTAAGGGACCACAAACTCTTGCCGACCCACCCACTGAGCCAACTTACTGGGCCAGTTGTCCACCACCATCCTGACACACAAACACAGCACAGTCACATGGCTTAACATCTTCGCTGATTTACCAAAATGTGCAGATTCATTCTAATTTATTATAGACAAACTGTTGACACAATGATTTGTACCTCCGTGGAAACTCCACCAGGACGAGGACAGCGACGTTGATGAGAAAGTCAAACAGTGTCAGCTTGTACATCTCTTGTCCTACACGTGTTTCCCAGCACTACATCATCACACAAACATTCAAAGAATACGATTTTACAACTAACCATGTTTTGTGTTCTTTGGTGTTTCCCCCAAATTCTTAAGTTAGAACTATGTCACTCAAAGTAGGTACATTATCTTCTAATAATAGTACAAAAAGCTGTAATAATAGCACACATTTGATATTTTTTGATATTTTAACAAAGACTCCAGTGTCAGTAGGTAAGACAGTCATCTACTTCTATCAGGGTATTCATGATTTATTCAAAGACTGGCTGTGTGAGTCTTGAATACTGTAATTTACTGAATAACAACAGATTCGAAATATGTTTCAAAGTCTATTCTGGTGACTCACAGGTATTTGGTAAACTCAAATGACCAAGAATCTGTTTGTCTCTCTTGCTTATGTTGTAGTTATGTAGTTGACTCCACTAACTTTTAACATTTTGTCATCTCTTCTCCTAACTGCAGAATTGCTTTATATTTGTCATCTGAAGAATTCGCTCCTATAGTTGTCTAACAGCTTGGAGCCTCCTTCCATACTGATTGTGAGGAAGAAGCATCTTAAAAATAATTCTCATGAGCTCCAGAGGATTATAATTACCGGGTATACTTCATGGTTGTATTGGCACAATTCACAAGCTCCGCTGTCTGTGTGCCCCTCACAGGTGATCTGACGCCACAGAGTGAAAAGCAGAGCACCCAGACTCACCAGACGCAGGAATACTGCCCTGAACGAGGAAGAGAAATTGGGTATTACTATCGATCTAACTGGGATTCTCATGCTAAGGTTATTCGGGTGTTTATACAAGGATTAGAGATTATTCAGTTTTAAACCATCATAAAGATTAAACTAAATGCAAACCAGTTGACATTATCATTCTCCCACATAAACACCAGTGCATACCTTAATAGTGCCATTATGACTGTAGTGCTAGGGGCATAACGCTCTATTAAGGCGATCTGGTCGCACAGCAGAGGCACCAGGAAGTTTCCAGCAGTGATGACAATGGAGGGTAGGTACTCAAAAATTAAACCCAGGATCCCTTGCTCCCCACTTCTTTGCTGTTTGGAAGAGTTGGGAGCCAACAGTTCACCCAAGACTTTAAAAAGACTATGTTGGCTTCATCACTGAACTGTAACATCATTTACTGTACCTGGCTGAAGTTGGTGGCCAAAAAGATGCAGTAGAAGGCTGCTCCAATGAGCCCACATGATATTAAAAACATTAAGACACGTAGAGAGTATAAAACAACTTTTTGACATGAGGTCAGAGCAGCTGCCTGCTTCTTTATTCTCTCCTCTTCTAGATCCACCTGATGTAGACAGAGGAGACAGAGGTGAGGGGTTATCAAAATGCATCTCACTTAAAGGAATAGTAAAAAATAAAATAAAATAAAATAAAACATGGATCTCATTTCTATTTTTCTTAAATCCTCCAAATCCTGCTAAACAGGACAGATCCCCTCTGACCTGTAGCCGGTAGTGGATGTTGTTCTGCTTCAGTTTGGTAGCTTTGCCTCCCAAGCAACCGTAGTCCCAGCCAGTAAACACTATCATACTGTAGTTGGCCACAGTGCTGCCTCCTGTTGCCACAGCAACTCGAGCTGCAGTTCCCATGCTGTGTATAGATGCACAGTGTCATTCTCTTCATGTCTACTAACTTTTTGTACTGAGATTGCTCTGCACACACACACACATAGAACAGTGTGAAGGCTCTGCACACACACACACACACATAGAACAGTGTGAACCTGAAAGTGTGCTGGGACTGACCGTGCTATGATACAAATGAGACAAAAGATGAAGTAGAAGACCACGGTGAAGAGGTAGGCCAGGGGGATGTTGTAGGAGAAGTTTCTGTCCTCCCCCAGTGTGTTGTTGTAATAGCCATAAAACAGGTATGAATATTCCATAAAACCCTGAACCAAAAGTAGCAGTTAGTCACTAAGCAAATCTGATGTACTTAAATATAGACAAGAAACAGTTCATAGCTGCCATTGAGCACACTGAGGTTATGTGCATTGTATTTTAGTGTATTGTATTTTGGGGAATGCAAAGCTGTGTGTACTTCTCAATTTTGTTGAAAACTGGGTATGGAAATAGCCTGCTAAAACGCTGATGACTCACTGATATTCATCCATATCTATACAGCCTATCCTGTAGAGGGCTGCAGGGGAGCTGGAAAGAATCCCAGCCAACAGTGGGCAGGGTACACCCTGCACAGGATGCCAGTCTCTCACAGGGCTGACGTATAAACAAACAACCATTCACACTCACTTTCAGACCTACGCACAATTTAGAGTTGCCCATTAAAATAATATGCATGTCTTTGGAATGTGGCATGAATCCAGAGTGTACAGAGTAAACCCACGTAGGCACGAGGAGAACATGCAAACTCCACACAGAGAGGCCTCGGTCAGCCACCAAGTTCGAACCTTCTTGCTGTGAGGAGACAGTGCAAGACACCGCAGCGTGGTGGCACCTCTTACTTACAGTGTATCATCAACTTTTATTTTGAAACCTAGACACCTGAGTCTGACATATCACACTGCAATTTCTCACCGTTCCTGAAAGTAAGTCAAGGAAGTACTTGTAGAACACCACCAAGCCTTGAGGATTAGGGTCATACTCCATGCACTTCTCTGGACCTGGAAGACACAGCATGAGGAAGATTGCTTTACAGGTCCCTGAACATATAGATCATGTAGTTCATATGGGGCACGCTGTATGGTTTTAGAAGTAACAGAAACGAAGGTAAAAGCTGCAGCTACTTTTAAATACCTGTGACTCATTAGATAGCAGAGGCAGAAGGTCCTCTAGATAAAAGTATTGTCTTCATACAACTTAAAAAATGTTTTGTTTATTAAAATGATCTTTTTTAGGATATTAAGTCAAAATTGTATCATATATTTTACTGATAGTGAAAATTAAACCTGAATGTCCGTTATTTTCTAGGTAGTGTTTTGGGAGGAAGCCCTCTCTTCATGTACCAGTGAGCATTTCTTCCTTTTATTTTTGAGGGGAATACCATCCTGTGCCCTGAAGCAGGGCTGCTGCCTGGAAACTGTGAGGATTCCTGTTTTTATTAGAATGACTGGTGCTAAAACATAAGAAGGCAGGAAATACAGACAACTGAAGGGCCATGGAAACACAATGTACTACTGCCACGTGTTACCCCAAAGTTAAAGCAAAATTCAATGTGAGCAAAATGTCATTACCGGTGCTGTTAGCAAGGCTTGTCCCATCAGATCTGAAGACAATGTTGGGGATAAGAACAAATCCAGCAATCAATAAGAAGGAAACAAAATTGAGCACCACCAAAAATCGCAGGAAAAGGAAGTAAGACTGGACACCACCGCCGAAGTTCCCTGTGTGGGCAGAGGACTCAGATTTAGTGCAAACTGCATCGTACACCACAAGTGTAAAATAAATGGACACTTTTCCATTTGAAATAATATGTGGAATGTGCACCTCCAATCTTTTGCAAGGACTTGTTCCACAGTGTGAGAAATCCCCTGGCATTGTCTTTGAGTTTATGCAGAGATTTGGTCTTTTTCCTTTTCCAGGACTCCACACTGGAAACCACGGGCACATGCATCTGCTGCACCTGTCTGTAGTGGACAACATCTTCATGACTCTGGAGTAACCTTAGGTTAATATAATCACTACTAAAACTTTATTTTACATGTCTAGACTTTCCAAATAATTTACTAACTTAACTCTATGTTTGGTATCTTAACAATTTCTGAGGGCAATATTTGGCTGTTGTTCACCAGCTAGAAAACATCCCAGTGAGAGTGAATCAAAACCGGCTGCGAGCTGGAAAAACCAGAGCAATGAGCTGAAACTTGCTATGAAGCTCTCTAAAGTTGAGGGGAACTATTAGGTGATAATTCTCTTTAGGTTCATCACAACCCCTTAAACACTGTATTTTGATATGATTATTTTAATAATATCTACATTAGCTTTAAAATATATTTCAAACTTTATTTTCAATTCAGTTAAAATACCTTATAGCTCTTTTTAGTGCCATGGGCAATGGGGCACTCCTGAGGTCCCGGTGTGGTTCACTGTTACCGTTCTCATCCTCCTCTGAGGGTGCCGAGCTCCAGTTGAACTGGGGGTAATTCTGACTGGACGCTGGAGATGAAATCCTTCGTAACCTCAGTGCTTGCTGGTCACCAGGATAACCATTCCCTGTGTGTGGCGGAGTGAAGAGCAGAAAAACAGTAAATGGAAATGACAGTATATCAGTCAGGTTAACAGATGACTCGATACCAATAGTAACATTAGTTAGGTATTCACTATTTAAACGGACTAATATGTACAAGTAAATGTGGTCAGAAATAAGAAAACACACACCTTCAGTGTAGTCATACAACTTGCCTGAGCCTTGTTTCTGTGGATCACTGGCCATTTCTCTGATGTAGCTTTAAAAACCTTGCTATTTCACCACGTCTGATACTTGACTAATTCAGCACAAAACAAATGGTGAGCCAGCTCTTCATAAGGAAGTGCTGCCTACCCTCCACATGGACTTTACTCCCTTTGTAACTACCCAAACAGGTACTTCCTTGTATGCTTTAACCCATTATTTCCAAGGAGATAGTGACCAATCAGCCAGAAGTGAAACTCCAAAGCATAACAGTAAACTCAATTGTATTACTGAGGGGTTTGCAGTTTCCTTTGACTGTGCTGGAAACTTCAGGAATTACTTTGGTGTATTGGAATTGTGGGCAAAATTAATCACCCACTCAATGTGTTCAAAGTAATATTATGAATTCTCCAGCCACAAGGTGTTTGTTTTAACTACACACACTGGCTCTTGGCTGAAAGCACTGCAACAGTGTTGTAACTAAGCAGGTGTGTGTTCGTGTTCGCTAATGCTAGAGTTCATGACAACTGAACAAATGTGATATATACAGTAAAAGCCTTTATACAAGTGTAATACGAAGAATTACAAATAATTCATGGGCATTAATATCAAGTAGACTTGGAAAAAAGAAAAAGCACATAACATTGGTAAAGAAATGCCGTTAAGTGTTCCACATGTAACACTGTTACAAAGCAGAGTGTCACGGTGCAGTATATAAAGAAAAGGCAGAAAATAAATATACTGAAGATGAGCTGAAGGACCATAAGTGTTGGCACAGAGAGAGTTACAGCAGAATAATTCAAATGATCTCAGTTCTAAGTAACATTCTGTCATGCTCATGTAAAACCTGATGCACAGTAGCGTGATCACACAGTTTGAAACGGGCGTAAAAGAACCCTTTGCTTGTTTTCTGACTGGACAGTTCAGTGTGGTTAAACCTGGGCAATAATTCATCATCATCAACTTGCATTGTGTAGATATCACATCATATTATTTTAGAGAGGTCTACTGTCTGAATAAATGTTTCAGATATAGCCCTACTAAACAACAAAATTTGTTACTGATGTTTTTGTTTTACACAGATTACAAGTTTGGCCACATGTACATATACATCACACTGGGATAGTGTTATGTTTGAACATCCATTTCATTATTTTATATATAATCTAACACATATCTTTCATTTTGTGACATACAATATTGAAAAATTACTGAAAACACCTTTCAGCCATGCCTCCAACACTAGTGCTTTTACTCATGGCTTACATTAGCTGCTTATAGTTATGTGAAACCTTTTGTATAGTGTTTGGTCCCAACCCTGAATGGTCTGTGAACAGCAGCACAGACACGGTGGCAGTGAACAGACTGTTGCCATCTTTCACATGGCATGTATTCAACAGTAAGAAAAACAAATCCATACAAAACATCATTTTGGATTCACTGGATTAAGGGAGTAAAATAAGGCCCACAAATTTTCAACCAATAAAATAAGAGACACTATAATGCTGATAATACTTGAGGTTATTTAATTATTTAAGCAAGTCTTAGGTAGCAATCCAAATGTAAACTGGACCTTCACCAGGCACCACGAAGCTTGTATTTCTACTTTAAATGAGTTAAAGTCCACTGATACTGTAAATAAATGCTGCACAGTAGTTTAACATTGCAATGTTTCAGCATTAACTTTTTCAGAAGCATAACTTTAAGGTTGTTTGCTGTGGTCAAAAACATTCAAGCTGATGATTTAACATGTCAAATGGCAGTTTTCCATAAAAGTAATGAGCCCTAATAATGATACCATCATCATAATCTATTCACTCCAGCCTCCAGTCTTATGTTACTCCAGTACTGTAACATAAGACTAAGTGCTGGTGGAATGTTGTGTTGGTTAGGGATCTCATGGGTATTGTTTGAGTCCCTTTGCAACCTGAAACAGCATTTTAACAGGTCAACAACCATGGTTTGGCCAGTAATACAGCTTCAAAACACTTAAAACTGGGCATGGTGTCTTGAAATTAAATCACACATACTCCACAGGCAGATGCAACAGCTACCACCCATAATACAACATTAACATTCCTCTCCCAGTGTTCACAGTACCTTTAAATACATACAGTGGGTACGGAAAGTATTCAGACCCCCTTAAATTTTTCACTCTTTGTTATATTGCAGCCATATGCTAAAACCATTTAAGTTCATTTTTTCCTCATTAATGTACACACAGCACCCCATATTGACAGAAAAACACAGAATTTTTGACATTTTTGCAGATTTATTATTAGCATATGGCTGCAATATAACAAAGAGTGAAAAATTTAAGGGGGTCTGAATACTTTCCGTACCCACTGTACATGAAATGTCTCCAGTGGCAACCCTTAGTGGAGTTAACGTGTCACAATTTTCTTTTGATTTATTGTACTTTTAATAAACTCAAGTTAAACTTTTCTCACAGGAAATATTGAGCCTGTGTGCCCATTGTTGAGGGAAGGAGAGGGCTACAAATTCTAGTCTTGGCATAATTTCTCCTCTAAAGTATCTAACCAGTTCGTTTCTGCAGCTTCTTTCAGTGCGTTTTTTCTACCAGTTTCTCTTTAACATTTTCTATCTTCTCTCCCTCTCTTTTGTCCTCCTTGTCCCCTCTCCTCCCTTCTCTTTTGCCTCCCTTCAGCACCCTGCCCACTATTATACAGCAAACAGCAACGACGTGCATGATAAAGTAGATGGACGTCCAGTAATCGATTGTGTCAGAAGCCTTCAGCAGCACGAAGCCCATGCACATGTAGTCATAGGCCCTCATCTTCAAGAACCAGTGAACCCAGTCAAAGATGTTCTGTCCACGAGGGCCCAGTTTAGCTCGGACAGACACCTCCATGGCAGACTCAGCTGCAATGCACAGGGGGATGGTGAGGAAGGAGAGGTAGTAGCCAGCGTGTATTCCATGCCAGTAAGCACTGATGAACATTGTCCAGCCAGCCCTGAGGTTTAAAAACAAAGAAAAGAAATATTTAGGTCACTGAAACCTATTTCACACAAGAAGAAATGAGGCTGTTCAGGCAGGATCAGGATAGTTTGCGTATTTAAAAAAAAAAGAGTTAGCATTTTAAAGTCTGTGGTAGGACATGAGGTAATCACTACCTGTGCTCTGATCTTCAGGAAATATACATAGAAATTTTCCATAATAAAATCGGATGTGAATAATGTCTGCAGATAGTGTATGTTTTTATTGTCAACAAATCTCATGAAAAGACCAAAACAACAACAACAACAAGCTGACCCTGTGTAGCCACAGCCCATTTCTTTGTGCCAAAAAATTCCAGTGTTCTCCAAAAGCTGTTCAAATGCATCAATGAGGCACACTGTTGCACTGGGAGATGTGTTGCTTCATCGCCACAAACAAGCACACGTTGTAGCTTATCTCTAATCACTCCCACGTACACCATCCTGCTGTCACTCACCAGAGCACCAAATGTGGATTAATCAGCAGCTAAAGTTAGCCGCCAACAGAACACCATTTACTTCCTGTTTAAGTAATGTTTGCTAAAAACTACAGTGCCTAGCTGTTCTAGAAAAATTGACGTACGTAACCACAGCTGCTTTTTAAA
>NW_018128072.1:554343-560490 GCF_001952655.1 Monopterus albus
GTAGGGAAGTCAGAAGGTACTGACAGACCAACTAAGACATGGTTGCTTTTGGTCTTTTGAGCAGATTAACTGATAATAACTAACATGTCTTTCAGTGCATTTTTTTCTACCAGTTTCTCTTTAACATTTTCTATCTTCTCTCCCTCTCTTTTGTCCTCCTTGTCTCCTCTCCTCCCTTCCCCTTTGCCTCCCTTCAGCACCCTGTTGTTATGATTATTTGTATTATTGTTATTATTTATTAATTATTTTTATTATATGATTATTATTACTATTGTTGTTATTGCTATTATTTATAAACCCAATTATTATTATTACTATTATGTAGAATATGTCCACGTGTGTTTGTAACCCACGTCAGAGTTATTTAAAAAGTAATGGTTTTTCTTTCTGGTGCAATTTGAAAATAAATGCTTTACTGGGCTTCCTGCAGAATATTAACACTGAAGATCAAAGCTGATTAATAACAGAAATACTGCTCAGCCTGACTTGAAAACTTTTTTACATTGGAGATGCTTGTCGATATCTCAACGCTGAAATCTTAAAAAGGTTTTCCCTCACTGCCTAAGTACCACAATGGCATTGTGATGCTCTTATACACAGAGATCCATGCCTGTAAATTAAGCCGAACCTGCTGCACACATTAAGCCTTACCTGAGTGTATAGGCTTTGAAGGGGGCGTTGGGATAGACGTAGTGGCGCAGCCACCACTGTACTGTCATGTTCCAATAATGCATGCCGTGTCGGACCTTCACACAGAAGTCGGTGTTGTAGCAGTCGATGTTCTGGATGGTTTTGAAATCATATTTCTCTTCAGCTGTGGGATCGGGACTGGCCACAAGAGAAAGAAATTTAGACAAAGAGAAAGGACATTGGCATAAATGCCAACTTTCAACAAAAAGATAAACTCTGCACAGACAAATACTGTATGTTACTGAGCAATGCAGTTACATTTTAAACATTTATTTTATTGACCCACACACAAACACTGATGCATCTTTTTCTAACAGACTTGATGATCTTGTGATAACGTACCTGTAATTGACAGTGGGTCCTCCTCCAGGTTTCGACAGTGCCTTTTCTGGATAGCAGCCCAGACCTGCACTGATACAGCCAGCCTCAGCTCCACACCACGCCGAATAGAAACGCATCCTAAAGACAAAGAATACTGCTACCATGTAGAACAACCTGGCGGCAGAGAGTGAAACAGAAAGAAAGAAGAAAAACTGATTATTCATCTCTATCTTATGAAACAACTGCCAGAATATTACTAAGACATTCAACTCTCAGGTACTAACAGGCCCTCCGTCAAAATTCTACTCGGCTCTAAGCTACAATCAGTTTTTTGCTTTAACGGACATAATTTGTTACTTTCCTCAATCACAGCAGTGATGTTTTAGCTCAGTGTAAATGTTACCTATGTTTTGTTTTCAGTCATTTATCCAATTTAATTTGGCTTCCTTTATGACAACTGCAGCAAAACTCTTGACAATAAATTTGTATAATCAATACAGCTTGAGATAACTGGCTCCCAGTTTAGGAAATACTCTGACATGGCATTAAACACATTTAAGAAACAGTTTTGACCCTTTTGAGTCTATTCTACAGTTCGACAACTGTTAATGCGGTTTAACTTTCTGTTTCCTCCTAAATTATATTTACATTTTTATGCTTGCTTTTAGCTGAGTAAATTGTATTTTATATTAGTTGCTTCTTGCAGGATTTTATTTGTTGTATGCAGTTGCTCACATTATCATTATATGCATATATTTTTTATTGATCTTAAATTACACTATTAATACAGATGAATCAAATTATTATTATTTAATGAATGTATAAATACCATAACTGACACTGATTTCAAAAGCTGTAATGCATTGGCACAATACCTGAAGAAGAAGTTTCGATCCAGGAACTCCTCAGTGCGAACATAATCCAGAGGAAAGACAGAGTTGACAGCCAGGAACAGTGCAAAGTAGACAGGAATTGGCTTCAAGCGCTGCAGGCAAGGCTCCCAACTGGGCAGAGCCAGCGGGCTGGGCTGTGTCAGCCAGTCAACGTATGTTTGGAAGCGAAAGAATGGACCTTTAAGGAGATGGAGGGACGAGACAAGGGAATAAATGCAGTGTTGAAAAGACAGTGGTAGATAAAAATGGACAATCGGGATAATGCAAGACACAAAAGGGAACAGTGGACAACACAGTTAAAAAAAGAGAGGATGTTGTGTAGAATGCAGTAAGAAAAAAGTGTAGAACTACCGGTACATGAAAACTGCAATTTCAAATAATAATGAAAAACAATATGGACTCACAAAACTGGACAAGTAGCAGAGGCAAGACAAAGAGAGACAACAGTTAAAATTCATGCAAATGCACATGAACATTAGCAGCACCATACATGGACATTAACAGCTCACATACAGTATGTTGAATTTTAAACACTCACTTAAACATCCTTCAACAAACATTACTTAAAGATGATTCTAAGCAGGCACTTCCACAAACTTACCGGTCATTATACCAACATAACAGTAGCTATAGGACAGAAGATCATAGAGAGAAGGCTCCCGAGAGATACCACCAACAACGGGAGACCTGGCAAAAGAGCTCACTTCCTTTTTCTTCTCCATGTGGAAGCTGTGCACATCATTCGCTAGGCTCACCATCTGAGATAAAAACAGAAAGACATATCAAAACAAACATCGACAAACATGCACAAATTGTAATGACACCATATGCTGCTTCAATAGATTTATCCACTGATTTCTCTGCTGTACAGAGTTCGTTATTCAACAGCAAGTTTCGATACCTTTAGAGTGAGAAGAAGCTGGACAGCATTGGCAAAAGACGTCGGTAATGGAAGACTGAACCAGGCGGCCAGCCGGAAGAAGAGGAGGTAGAGAAAGGTCCAGATAAGACTCAGTGCTGGGGCGTGCCTTGGAGACAGAGACAAATGCTACGGGTGAGTCTACACAGCATTTATCTGCAGGTTCCACCACGTTCAGGAAGCACCAGTGTGTTAGCCTGATAATATTATCCAATAAATCAGTGTCCACTGATGTCTTCTTGCAGAATAAAGCAAATTTTTGCTATTGAGTGCGAAACTACTTCTATTGAGTCTGCACAGTATCGACAGTACAGGTTTATGTAGGCTGATGTGCACAGTGTGTATCAGCCTGTGTTGTACACCACAGTGAAGCAATTCACTGGTCATCTGATAGAAAATGCTGATTTTAATATGCACAGAAAGACATTCACATACAGAGTATGCGAACACACTTTTATTAATGTTTACATTAATTTAAAAAAGAAAACTAAAAGCTCTGTGAAACCAAAAGGAGCTAAACACAAATACCTCTCCAAAAAACTCAAGACACAATGAAGAAAGTTATGCGAAATAAAAATAATAAAAGCTGCAAATACAACATTTTTTAAAAAATTGAAAAGGAAGGACGAACAGTCAACAACATTGTAACTGGGAGGTTTGTTTTTAATTTGCAATTATTCTGATAACACATTCAACATTTCAGACAGTTTCAAAGAAAATGTCAAAATCCTCTGGTTCTCGGGTTTTTCCAACTTGAGGATTTGCTTTGTCTTTGTATTTTGTTTGTCAAATGTATTGATAAATTCAATACATTTGAATTTTGAACTTTTTTTGAATCAAAATAAGCAAGTTTAAGAAACCATATTTGGCTCTTAGAAATTGTCAGGGCCATGTGATTGACTTTTTAGACTCATCAGTGACTATTCTTGAGAAAATAACTGGCAGATCAATCAATAATAAAAATGGTTTTCAGTTGCATACCTACTGTCTACACATCTGCACTAACTGTGTGTGTCATACAGTGAAATTAGTTTAAACGCACTGATGTTTATTTCTTACCGCCAGCTGCTCTTTATAATAATCCATGTTCCAATCACCGTCACCAAAGAGTGGAGTGTGTGAATGTGACAGGTGGCAATAGTAATAGAGAGACCCAGAAGAAGAGCTGCCCCCTGCTTCACAGGAGGACCTGGTGTGAAAGCAAAATCATGCGATTAAGCCATTTCCATCTTTCTACCAAGGAAGCATCTGACATGCAGCATGACAAGTAATATTTTACTATCATTCTTGGTCTCCCCAAACACAAGATTAAATATTGTTAATCCTTAATAGCAGGAAATGGAGCGGAGACAGCTGAGCAGATTTCCACTTCATCCCTTCAATTAACAGGAGGCTTCCTTTAAAGAAATGGCCCAGATACTAGACACATGTCAGAATATTTAAACATGAGCAGGAGGAGGATGGAAACTGAAGATGAAAAGCAGTCCTCTTTCTTCAATGATAAAATTACATAGTTTATTGTTATGTTCTATATTGATGTCCTCATCCATTATGAGACTTGAGACAATAACTTTCAAAAGTTAGCTTATGCCTTTTTAGAGAATAAATAGAGAGAAATCTTAGAGGGACCATGATGACACTCAGCACTGGCCAACAAAAAATAAGAATAATTTGTAAATTATGTTTTAAAATTCTAACGTGTTTAACTTGGGTTTAATGTCTAATCCAAATACTCACTGAAGCGACGGAAGAGGAATCCAATAGGGATGGAGGCAGCAAGAATTCCCAAGTACACCAGCTCATCCGGAGACATCGTTCTGCTGGTGCAAAAATCATACACTGGCTTTCAAAGGAACATTCAAACATGAATTATCCTTAAAAGACAGTCCATTATTATAGGTGAACAACACAGACAGCCAATTCCAATACCCTGCAACAAATATCTTGGTGGAGAAAATTCTCTATTTTCATTAGGACTGCAACACAGGTACATTCATTAAAGCCTGTGGTGGGTGTTAATGATAGGATTCATTATAGGTCACAAATTATTGCAAAGTGTAGGTAATACTTTTCCCCAAAACAATGAGGGTTGGGTGCACCTACAATGTGAAGAAGTGCAATTGCACCATTTAGGCCTGAAGGGTTGGTTTGCAAGAGTTAAACCAAATCATGCAATTACACTGTGCAAAAGTTTAGGCACTTTTACCCATTATGCATCAGGAAGGGGCCCATTGATCCCGAGCATACAGCCACACAGTGGCAGATGAATCAGTAACGAAAACAATGGGTGTTTATTCAACTTAAGCAGCGACAACTATGTTCGGGGTGCATTTCACAATATCTCGTGTATCTTGTGTAAAACAGAAGCCTTCCCAGTTAAGGCAATATCCGGCTTGTGTATGCAACAGTATCTTGAAACAGTATGCTTAAACGGTTCTGGATTAAAAGGATACATAGAAAGATTTAATATAAGGGTCAACACATGCGCCAACATTAGGCTACTTAAAATGCATTAACATGAGGAAAGTGCACTCTCTGTAATATGATGGCACAGGACGTGGCTGCGTTGGTGTCCAAGTACACGGATCGATCTGTATTTAAGCCCAAGAAAACCAAAGGGCAGAAAGACGCGTTTTAAATCATTTTCGCAGGGTGTAATGAGTTGCAAAGTATAAATTACCATAAACGATTTTACTCAGACGGCTAATCAAAATGTGTCCATCTTTACTCATTTGACTTCAAAAATCTATTTCCAGGTGTATACGCTGTAGCATTAGCAAACAGCCTGAAACAAATTCACCTATTTACTGTATTGTTCGGAGTCTGTAATAAAGTTTCTATCTATCTATTATTAACTTGCTAGGGGAGCAGAATTGGTGTAAAAGACTGACGCTGAACGAGTGTATTGATAGCAGCGCAAAACATTAGCACCAAATAAACTGAGCGCTCATTAGCTACAACTCTGATCGTTATATTAGCAAACCACGAGTTCAACAGCTGTCACTACTTACATTTAAAACGTCTCGAGTCGACACGTTTCCAGTGTCTGCACATTTAACTTCTCATTCACACCGACAGGCTGGGCACAGGTTCCGTTTCCATTTACTTCCTGGTTGACGTAAGATCACATTCAAATCAAATTTTATTTGTATAGTGCCAATCACAACAAAAGTCATCTCAGGACACTTTACAAAATAAGGTCTAGACCTTACTGTTATCGTTATTACAAAGGGAAAACTCAACAAATCCCCCTTGAGCAAGCACTTGGCGACAGTGGGGAGGAAAAACTCCCTTTAACGTGTTAGGTATTTTTAGTCAGATAGA
>NW_018128072.1:561186-586689 GCF_001952655.1 Monopterus albus
TTTTCATGATGCCTGCTTTAGGGAGCGGAGCTGCGAGCTGTACCACGGTGCTAGCCTCCTCTGTTTCACTACCTTCTTTTTCAGAGGGGCAACAGTATCAAGTGTATTACGCAGGGAGGCTGCAATACTATCAACTTGTTTGGGAGTAAAGTTAAGGTGGACTCCTTCCACTGTGTTGGCAAATGGCACTGAAGTGGATATAGGTGGAATTATTTCCTTAAACTCGGTAACAGCATTGCCAGATAGACATCTACTGTAGTGGAATTGTTTCCCCACACAGAGTATAATCCATTAATGTAAATTTAAAAGTTATTAGAAAATGGTCAGACAGAAGAGGGTTTTGGGGAAAAACTAGTGTTCAGTTTCGATGCCATACGTCAGAACAAGATCAAGGGTGAGAATAAAACAGTGAGTGGGTTTATTTACAGTTTGAGAAAAGCCGAGTCTAACAATGAACATAATGCACCGAGGCTGTCATCAGCATCTACATGAATATTAAAGTCACCTACTATGATTATTTTATCTGTACTAAGCACTAAATAGACCAAAAGTCTGAGAATTCACTTAAAAACTCTGAATGAGCAGGTGGAAGGTAAACAAGAAATAGAACTGGTTTTTGAGTTTTCCAGTTTGGGTGCGAGAGACTTTCAAATGAGTTTTAACTACATTTAGGTTTAGGGTTGATTAATAGGCTTGAGTTCTATTAATCAACCCTGAGATGACGCTACCTACCACATTTGGACTGTACCATTCTGTAGGGGTGTGGCACACTCATAACTGTCCCATCCATTAGCTAGTAGCCTACATCATTTGAAGGTGAATTACTTTCTCAGTATGAGACTACAGCTATTTCACTTATAACAACATCGTCATTATGCGACGTTAAAAACATGTACAAAGCTACAAAAGTCCAGACAGGGGTCGGGGAACAACACAAGTCAGTTCTCTGGTCAGACCAAACATTTTATTGAAATTTTTTACAGAACAGGGAGTTTTGGAACACACTTCCTTGACAACATCTTTCTTAATCTTCCTCCTCATCATCAGCTCCTCCGGCTCCACCCTGACCCTTTTTGGCATTCTTTCTCTTGACACGGCCTGGGCGTCCACCACCGTATGGAGACCTCAAGGAGAAGTCGATGTGCTTCTGGCTGTCCAGGCGAACCACAAAGGATGGGATGTTCACCACCTGCTTGCGCACACTGTCAACAGAGATAATGAGGGGTGAGACTTCAGAATGCACAAATTGTTGCTTGTTCTGTTTTAAAAGTGAAAAACTGAGAAATTTAAAAGGGAATTTTATTGCAGGCTTCATTGATGAAAATTCATACCAAAGACGATCTGAAAATACATCTTAAATCAATTGCCCAAGGTGCACTCCCCCATACCTTACCTGACAGTCACAACACCAGTGGTAAAGTCTAAGGCCTTGGCAGCAGGATTGGCTCTGGACAATGTCTACTGACAAGGTATACGGTTTTTGATACCGAATTGACCTTGTTGAAATGTCTAACTGATCTCAGCGGAGAGCGTTACAAGCTGCTGGTCCTCTGATGGAAGAGGAAGCACTGATGGTTTCTCAAAAGACTTGTGACCCTTTAATATTAAACATTTGTTAACCAGGAGTTGCAGAACTTACCGAATGTGCCTCTGGCGGATAAGGACACGGGCGTGGTGGATGCTCTTGGCAAGCCCGAGCTTGAAGACCTGTGTCTGCAGTCTCCTCTCCAAGAAGTCTTCGACCTTTAGACCCAGGATGTAATCGAGCTTCATCTTGCCCTCATCCAGCACACCAATCCTCACTAGACGCCTGAGCAAGGCATTACCTACAAAACCACACGGGAGCCATGAGCTTACCATTCCAAACATACGGGCACAAAATGACAATGTGAGTCAAGTGACAATATTGGCCTCATTGACGAGGAATTCGTGACACCATAGAAAGGTCTGACAATTGATAATTAAATCATTGGCCAACACACTGATTAAACCTGCAATTAAAATATATTTTGTATACCTTCAAACAGACGTTTGGGGTCCTTCTCATCCAGAGTGAGCAGCTCTCTGGCAGCTTTACGAATCTTGGCCAGAGTGAACTTGACCCTCCACACCTCACGCTTGTTCCTCAGACCATACTCGCCTTGAAAGAACAACATATTCTAAGTTCAGTATGATCAGGCCGAAAGTAACTGAAAGTGGGCGACACTGAGTGGAACTAAAGGATTTTAAAATTATGCTGTATTCTGTGTTGCACAGTGACAGTGTTAATCACAACATACCAATGAGTTTCAACTCTTGGTCAAGACGGGACTTCTCAAAGGGACGTCGCGGGGTGACATACGTCTTGCTACAAACCCAACTCCTGGCAACGGGCATGGCGGCTTAAGTGTGCCTGCAAAATTAGGACATCATCAAGTAAATTAAACATGAATTATTTTACTGGCAAATATTCATACAAAGCTCTAAAAAAGTGTTTCCCATTAACTCTGAAGCAGATGAAAAACAGACACTATGGCCTTAAGCCATTTTCAGATAAGATGGGGTATGCACTGAGCTCATCGCGGGTAGGTGGGCACACGCCCAAATTGCACACGTTGGATACTAGTTGCCAAGTGACCAAAGAGCTTTTCAAGAGGTGGTTAGTAGATAAACTAATTTTTCAAGCAGTGGACTGAGATGCACAATACATCCATCTACATGTCAGCAAAAAAAACTGGATTTAGTTGTATTGGTGAGTAGGAGGAAAGGAGCTGCAGCAAAGAAGAAATGGGTGTGGGTCTGCTAATACCAGCGTCTCCATTTTCTTTGTGGTCTGTCAGATTCTCTGCAATTTGACAGGTCGAAGTGTGGTCATAGAGCGCTGTGCCCAAGTTAAACCCTTTAACTTAAGCGCAGTGCCCAGGGACAGCACATGCGACCCTACGCTGTGCAGCACAGATATTCTTGGGCCACTAAACGCATAGAAATAAACAGGTTCGACAGTGGAGCACATCGCCCACCACGTCTTATCTGAAAATGGCTTTAACTTCTATATCACAAACAAGGTGACATTCAGAAACTAACTCCACTAAGACTATTAACTAGATTAGACTTGAGCTTTGAAAAGTTATATTGATTTTAAATCAAAACTAATGTTCATACTATAACAAACTGAGGTCTGTGATTACCGTTTCTCTGCTAAACCAGCTTTGAAAACTGTACCAATTCCATATTTGTAAAGTCAATGCATAGTAATAACAGAGATGTAAAGTCTTATTTATTTGTGAAATATTACTTAGTCGCAGGTATCTAACCCTCAGAAATTTCCCCACTGTGGGACCAATAAAGTACCTACTCTACTCTCAAAACCCAGCAGATGGCTTCACGGTTAGCTTGCTGTCGTTAGGTTACATGAGAGACAATGTGGGTCGAGGCTATTCACAACACTGCAACGCCAGACAACAACTAAAGGCGTATGTGACTCGAATAAATAACTTAAACTTGCACTAGAAACCAGCAAATTATCAACCAAACAAGGCGGGTGCTGCACCCACAGATGCGGCCTGCATCGCACCACGTTGTTCAATGCTACAAGCTAGTGTTAGCTTAGCCGAATAAGCGTTATCGTAACAATCCAGTAAAAAAAAAAAAAACAGTTATTTATAAGGCACATTCATCCAAGATTCCTTTCACTGCCTGTTAACATTTATAAATTCCAACACCAAAATACTATGAGTTTGTGTTATGAAATAAGCTGAAGCATATCCTCATACCTGCCTCACTCAGGCTCGCGCAGTAAAGAGGACGTGAAAGGAAGTTCCCATTTATTTATAGGGCATCTTCATACTACATTTCCCATCAAGCCCCTCAGTGTCAAAACGGAAGTGGAAATGTTGGTGCTGTTGCACTCTGTTGGTCAAACAGCAAACAGCTGAAAATACTGTTGTACTAGTGTCAGATGTATGTTGTATCTTTATTCCGCCACAAACTGATTATGAGACAATGGTCCCCTGGACACAGGCAGTCTAAAGGCCCCCCCACCTCTCCTACATAAGACCACCAGATGGATATGAGCGATCATGTTGTTTGTATTTTTTGTCTCTTTGTGGTGATTTAACCCCATCTTGTGATAATTTTTTTTAATTGTTGTTTTGTGTATCTTTATTTATGTTTTGTGTCTTTTAACTGAGCTTTATGACTTTCAAACTAGAAATATTTCACTTCATACAGGACCAATGGTCCCCTGACCTATTGGTCTTCTTGGCCTGTGTCCGGTGGCCCTCTCTGGTAATCCAGCCATGCATTCTACTTGCTTGTAGATATGCTGGAGCATATAGCTTCTGAGTATATATGGAGCCATATGGCTTGTTCTGGGTTCAGGGTTTTCTTTTACTCATAACACTTGTTGAATAGACTGTGACTGCACAAAATCACGTAACAAGCTATGGCAAATCTTGCATTACAAAGTGTGTGAAAGTGAGGGTGGTGATTCAGTAAACTCAGAGGACATGGGTGACTATTTATATAACTCTGTAATGGGAGCCTGAGCATGTGTTTCTGTCTGTCAGGCTACATGATCAACTGATGGACACACAGAGGCTCACTTGCTTTCTCTTTCATTGCCCTATATCCTGTCTTTTCCGGTCAGGACACCAGTTGTTTTGTGGAATTTATCTATTTTCATGTTTTATCTGCAAGGTTAAATAGTCTTAACCTTCAGTCCCCTCATCCTTTTGGACCTTCTGTTTTCTCTTTTTGGGATTTTTCTTCTTTTTTTCCAGATTGCCTGATCTTCTGTGTGCATATCAACCCTTGCTTTACCCCTGCTCTCCTTTTCCTTTTCTCCCACTGTCCACTGTTCCCTGTATCCTTGTGCGTGGCTTTGGGCTATGCTCTCTTCACCCACTGTGATCCTCCAGCCTTATGGACTCCCTGTGTACCCACAGACAACCACATGCTACCCCAGCATAGTTCAGGTAAACTTTGTTTGCTTTGTAACTTCAAAATCTCACATAAATATTTGTCTTCAAAAGACTTCATCAAAGTGATTGTTTACTAGGTTAAATTGTTGATAAAATGTCTCAATATTAACTAAAGTGCTCATCAACATTTCTCAGTCCCGAAGATGTTCAAATGTTTTGTTTTATATGATCAAAATTCAAAATGATCAATTTATGAAGAATATGAGAAACTGGCAAATATTCACATTTGGTGAGCTGAAATCCTTTTTATCGTTGCATTTTTACACATAAAATGACTGAAGCAACTAATTATCAGAACTGTCATTTTTCATTCTGTTGATCGACTAATAATTTCAAATCCAAATTAATTCTTTATTGTAAATTATAAATGAATGTCAGTATGGCTAATAAACCATATTCCCAGTGAAGAGGAAAGCATTTAATTCACCGAACAAGACAAATTCTGTCTCAGTGAGTCACATCTCATGTCTGATTCAGTTTACTGTTGTATTACTTATTTTAGAAGAATGATAAATCAAAGAGGCCTGACTGGCAAAGTACACTGATTGTGAAATATATTATTTATTTAATACTAAGGACATGTGAAGGACTATCTTTAATCCCCCAGGCTCTGGGTTACCAGCAGGCTGTGTGTGTATGTCTGTGTGTCCCTGACATACCACAGTGCATCTGGTATCTCTTTACCTTGTTTCTGTGCTTCACACCAGCTGTATTTTTAGCCCTCCTCTCCTGAGCAGATAATCACAGAAGTAGATTCTGTCACCTATCTTGTTTTCTACAATTAACTGTTCTTAAAATAAATGCAAAACCTTCCTCTTGTATACATATTTTTACTTTTGTTTATTTTAGAGCTGAGCGTTTAGCAGGCTATACATAATTTTCACATAGTATTGCTAACTAACAAGACATGATTATTTTGGAAACATGAGAAAACAGGTGTAGAAGGAAATGTGCTTTGAAACTGACTGAAATGAAAGTAAGGAAAAAAATGAATTTTGTGGCATTTTCCAGTCAAAATTGCGTCAAGCTTTTTAGGCTTGTTTATACTGGACAAACAATAAGAGCTGTCATACCTCAGTGCAGTCAGGCCTTCATCAGGCATGGCTCAGGCTCAAATGCAGGATGGTACTGGAGTATTTACTGAAAGTACAAAACTTTAATAAATGTTGCTATGAAAAGGAGATAGTTCTAAAAAATGTGCCGGTACACTAAACTTCATTAAACACATTAAATTACCCTCCTTACATTTTTGTATTGTTGATAAAATAATGTATTTCCAAAGACAAAGTGCTCCTTCTGCAGTTTGGTCAAACAAGACTTGTATGATTGAAGTGCAGCATTTTAATTTTCCAGTACTGACATATTGTGCTGGGACAACTAATTATCAAACCTAGGTTTAAACCCCAGCCAGGGATATGTCATGTCTTTGTCACATGTCAGTCCTGTGGCTGTCTTTTCTCTGTCTCTATGCATCAAGGACTACATAATACAAGTCAGTCTAACCTGAATATGATAGACCAGAGTAAAGGGAATCAAGGAATGGAGGAAGGAATATTAAGTTTAATTTAATAAGCTACGTTTGCAAACATTTGCACCTTGGCCAGCACCAGAAGGCCACATCTGCAGTTAGTGCTGTCTGTGTGTAAATCCTGTGACAGCTGTCCCAGCAGGCACCTGGCTCAGAGCCGCTGACCTCTGACCACGAACTGACAGCTGAAGAGGAAGGCGAGAGAAACAGGGAACAAATGTAAATTTTAAAAAGCCTGCTAGGCAGAGAGGACGACGCAATTTCTGTAGGCCTGCTGACGCTGTGATACTGAATCAGGCTTAGTGGCTGATAGTCAAAGCCTGTGAGAATACAGAGCAAGAGAAGGGCCAGACGGTGATATCTAATAGATAACAGATGTTATCCTCACTTCTCTGTTTAGTTATGAGACAGTCAGTCACTGGTTGTCATGTTTAGTGTCATGGCTCAAGGTATTGGCTGGTCAACCACTTTGGCCCACAATGAAATATCTCAACTGCTTTTAAATGGATTGCTATGAAACTTTGTACAGACATTCACTGTCCCCAGAGAATGAATCCTACTGATGCCCATGATTCCCCTGACTTTTCCTCTATGGTACCACCATGAGGTTGACTTTTGTGCTTTCAGTTGAAATGTCTTGACTTGCTCTGGGTGTTTCACCATTATACTGTATTTGGTACAATCTATTTTGTCCACCTCAGAATTAATTGTAATAACTTTGGTGATCCCCTGACTTTATATCTAGCACCATCATCAGGCCACACTTTAGTTAATACTTTGGTTTGATTAAATATTTTGCTACACTAAACACAGTTCTAGCAGACTTAGCTGCACATCACTTGTTTTTTTTCACCTCTAAAGTGCAACAGCTGATAGAGACACAGTATACTGTATGCAACATTATAAGATGACAGAGGACAGAACTTTAATAATAAATCCTGACTGTGGTTGTTGAACTTGTGGAATTTGACTTGTAAGACAACATATGAGTTCAACATATCTGGTAAAAAGTTCTTTATATACTTCAGTCAAAGTATTGATATTGCAATAGAAAACTACTCCATTAAGAATAGAGCTGACCAATAAATTCACTGAATGGTTTGATGAGTATGAGAATGATGTGAATTATATGATGTGGCTTTATAAAATGTTGTTCTTGTTTAATTATCACCAATATATCAGATCAGATTTTCTCAATTTGTTAAATATTGATATCAGCCTTAAAATTCCAATTTTGGTCAGTTATAATTAAGAGTAGGCTACTGTAATGTGTTCAGGGTAAAGATAGTTATATAATACTTATCTGTTTAGAGTGTTAACAAGTAATCATAATTTCAGTGTTATGAATGTTCTGGGTGAATCTGCTGCAGTTCTAGGGATATACTGTAGCTGTATGAAAATTATAATTTGGTGCATCATCTTACTTGACTGCACAAACCTCTGGATTTTCCAGGTTGGATTTTCAAGGATTATATACTTCCTTACAGGCTGAAGGAACCTTTTTACCACTTTCCTTCTAAATAATGTCAGAGATATGTAATCTTGCTGAGATTAAGCTATTTTTCATAAACACTGAAACACTGACTGGAATTTATCAGCGACTGTATTTTGTGAAGTTATTTATGAGAATACTCCCTGATCTAGAAATGTACCAGAGCAAAAACATTAAGTTGCACAAAATCACAAGATGCGCAAGATAATAAATACAATTACTAGTAATTCTAAATAGTGAACTAGATACTGTACTCCCTATGTAATTTGTGCTAGTTTTGGCTGTAGTCTGTGTTGTTTCACTGTCATTTACTGCCATTATAAGATGTGTTTATAATTCTTAAATATTTGCGCATGACGTCACAAACATTTCTAGTAAAAGAACAGTTGAATGAGCTGATTTTCAGTAGACTTTAAATGTTTTATGACACTGGTTACACAATAGATGTCATTTAGAACAAAACAGAAACCACAAATTAAAACTTAATAAATTGCTTTATAGGCAAAGTCCTCAGTTATTTAAAGGCAACATAGTCATGTAATGTCATTGGTATGTAGTCAAGGATGAGATGTTTAACAGATGTTTCTGTTCACCTCTCAAACCTGGTATTCTTAGAGGCAACCTTTCAGAGTGATATACTGGTTTAAGGAGCATTTACGTACATTTAGAAATACCTCATCATGGGAGAAGAGTTCTGTCTATAGTTTGAGGTGAGTGTCTGTGAGTGAATGTGTGTGTTCATGAGTGCGTGAGGTCAAAAACAGGTGGGTGGGGGTAACAAGGTGGCAGTTACAGATGACCACAGCTGGTGTGGCCCCTAAGTCTCTTTTTGCTCTGGCGATCATTTGATGTGATTGGTGGGTGAGTAGCACTTATGGTGTGGTGGGCGGGCGGTTAGATGGCATTAAAACATGCAGCAGCTGTTGAACAACGCATCAGCGATCAAGGAAACAAGTAAAGTGGTAAGACACTGCCTTTAACTTTCAACTGGTCAATTCACTTGTTTTCGGGCTGTTTGGGATGTTGTTCACCTCTGTTTCTGTGCTGGTCTCATCTGTGCTGACATGTAAAGTTCACAGCTTGATTCTGACTGTTTCTGAAATGGGGGGTTAAACTTGGTTGTTTGCACGATTTTTAAATATAATGTGATTTGAGGAAAGTGATTTATTATAGTCTAAAATCTAAACATGATGGATGTTTCATTATTCATTATTACAAAACTGATACCACAGTTCTTTTTCTCTAAGTATCTAAAAATTAAAAAAAGCCATTTACAATCATATAAAACAAGGAAAAGTAACGATTTCTTAAATTTTAGAAGCTTAAATGCTGATGAAAGTTAAGTGAGGACTAATCAATAGTTGACCAGTTATCTCAGTTCTAACTATAATAACTTTTATTTTTCTATTTGAACCAGAAGTTCCAAAGATCTTGGTTTAAATAGGCATATAGACATTTAGAGGCTGGTGAGCAGATTTGCTTTTTGCAGATTTGGTATTGCACTTTTAAGGATTGCTGTCAAATTTGAAACACATATCAACATTTAGTTCCTGACATTTAGGTAAAGCAGAAAAACTCCCCATCCCAAGTTACAATACAATTCTGGCAGAAATGTGACTCAGGACCAATCTGAGATATCTCTTACCAGATCGTATGATCCTATATTTCAGACTGTTGACATCACACAGAGAAAACAGTAGCTACTTCACGTATTCTTCATTCTTGCTGTGCAATTTGTCTGTATGTTTAAACTGTAAAAAATCTGACTCTGTTCTACAGTGCAGACAGGAATGGGAAAGTTGGAATAATCAGCAGATATTAAAGAACTTGGTATTCAGGGCTATCAGAAACCTCATGGTGAACAGTTCCTTTATACTATCGTAATATTGATAATCATTATTGTATCTTCTCTGTTTTTACCTTTAAAAAAACAAAACTCTTTCATACACTGTTACCTGGCATTTGGTTTGTTGTGCATGTGTGTATGATGTTGAGTTCTCATGTCTGAAACCTGTAATGCTGCTGTCCTGGCCAGGGGCTTACTACACACACACAAACAGGGCTTGAAACATGCTACTTCCTGGAGAAAAATCAGGATATATTTTAAAAAAGTGTGAACCTCTATGCACATTCAAACCCATTTTGGACATGAGGAAAATTAGCGACAGATGGTGAAGCAGTGATGTGAAGCCGGACTTTATACTGATCCGGCTTAAAGGTATAATTCTGATTCACACCAAGAAAGTTAAATATTCTGCCTGCTTATGTTTGAATATTGACAGTTAATTTCCTCAACTATGTGCATGTCTATAGACTTTACATGCTTTACAAATACAACATATTCTGATGGTGTGCAGCAGAGTCCACCTCTATGGGTGAATCCCAATTCTCTTAAATGGATCCACCTTTCCCTCACTTGCGTCTTTTCCTTGTGTCTTAGTCCTGCCCACATAAGATGTAAGGAAAAGATGTGAGGAGAGAGGAATAAAAGGAAACATCATACACAGACATGAGACATCTTTTCTTCTGATCCTTCATCTGAATTGCCCAATTACCATCCTTCTGTGGAGGATGCTCTCATGTATCCTCGCTCCTAGCTCTGCAGAACAGGAATAAGAGCTTTGGAATGTCCTTAAAGATAGTGGACTGGAACAACTTCCGGTTTGCTTGAGGATCCAGGATTGAAGATCAATCAATATAATAAGAATATTAATATTCATGAGTGTTTTGCGTTGCATATTTATGGTTAATTGTGTTTTGGGGGAAACATGTGGTTCACCAAAGTCGCACATTCTCAAGTTGATTGTGATTTCTTAAGGTGCAGGTTGTTAAAGTATGTGTGTGCACAGTTTTATGGATCTGATTATGGTTTGGCATACACCTTTCCTGTGTTTTGTGCCAATAAACTTTTGCATTGATCCTTTTCACAGTTTTTAAATGATTCCCCTTGTCTCCTTTGAAAACGAAGTCACTAACATCCCCCTCTCTCTTTTTCAGGGAGGCCCCACCCAGGAGGCTGTCCCTGGCAGTGGCGACCCTGCCCTGCCTCCGGTCCACCTCCCCCTTACCCCCCGCCAAGTCAAGGTCCACCAACATCTGCGGGCAGGCTGCCACCTCTTGACTTTAGCTCGGCACATCCCAGTTCAGAGTATGCCGACCATCCCCAGCTCAGAGTTTATCAGGGCCCTCAGCACGAAGGCGCAGAGAGCCTGACACCCAGTACCACGGTGAGAAGAGTTTGTGAAGTTGTTGGAATTCACAAAATGACAAGAATTTCATGTCCCAGTAGAATTTGATCCTCAGGACATTTAATGTGACAAGAAGCTTGTCGCTGCAGGTAGCCCTTCCATGTAACGTATCCTATCAGAAGAACACGGCCAGGCACAGTTTCCTTCTATATTTAGAGCTCCACTTCCACTGTTATGTCCATGTAGGGGAATGCTGCTCACACTGTCTAGACGGGGGGGGGGGGGGGGGGGGGGGGGAGCTGAGAGGGGATTTGTTGTTGAAAACAAATCCCTACTTTCCCTTCTCCCCTGTGTCTTATTTACTGTAGCTGCCTATACAATAGAAAACCTGCAAGGTGATAGCTGTGAGACTCTGTGTTGATGTTGACAGTTTACAATGAAGTGCATAAAATTTCATTTCACAATGTTAAAAGGAATTAGTGCACAAGGTTGTTACAGCAAAGTGACTTTTTTGCAAGACAGATAAAGTGAATAATTGTAATGGATTTTTTTTTAATGTAAATGTATCACTGCTGATGAAGCCATTTTTGTCTGTAGCTGTGTTTAAGAAATCTGACAGTGCAGTAAGATTATATCCAGTGGCTGGAAGTAACTCATTATATCTACCTTATACTTATACTCTACTTTTTAACTTACCTACATTAATCTAACAGTGACCATTTTCAGGTAAACATATAAAAATAAAAAAGGATGCCTTTTTATAGATTAAGTAGCCAACTTGCAGTAAAATGAAACTGCAACAGTGAGTTATTTAGTCCTTTATGCAATGATAATAGAAATACAATACATTACTATAATAAGACTATTAATTATTTTCTGAAATACCCAGTTCCTAATTTGATAAATATTTTCTTGACTTTAGTGCAGAAACCCACATTTCTTCTCTCTTTTTTAAGATGGTCATTTCTTTAAAATATCTTTAAAAATACTGTTTCATATGGAACTAGGTTTGGTCCTTAGAAAGAAATGGTTTGCTAGGTTGCTGCAGTTGAGAAGGAGTGACCAGTCAAATGTTGCAAGCATGAAGACATCCATTATGACTGAGGTGTATACTCTGTGTGTGTCAGGTCGGCTCTGTATCCTGCTGTTGCAGCACATCTCTCTTCCTCCTCTCATAAATGGTGTTTTGTGGCCCCATCTATATATTTTATTACTAGAGTCCCTGAAATACTTGGGTCCGTGCTGATTTTCGGGAAAAGTTGAGACGTCGCCATGGAGGGAGGGGGTCAAAGGGGGAGGCTGACCAGATGACCCCCCTTTCCCCCTCTGAAATATCACTCAGGTCCGGAAACAGTTCTGCATCGTGACATGACACCGCCACCCAACTCCACCCCCTCTACCTGTCTCCCACTCCTGTCCATTCTAGCCTGTCTGTGGTGTGTACGTGGGCGGATGATGGTCTGCTGTGTACTGTAGTTAGCCACGGCCAGCCAGTATATCATAATCCAGTGGCCTGTGTGTATTGATATGTTTGTCAGTGTGTTTCTGTACCTTTTCCTGTCAATCTCTACTCATTAATTATGCCCTTTGACACATGACCTTTAACCTCTGGCAGAAAAGCAGCACTGTGACCTCAGACTGAGTTTTGATCTCTGCCCCTTTACCTTCACCCCACCACCGTCTTCCCTTTAAAGCTTTTTTTTGCCTTGTTTGGTTTAATATTATATTTCACTGCTGCACTGAGGCCTTTCCCACTGTTGATCTGCCTCTTGGAACTAGAATGCTAATACTCAAGTTAGACTTTATGTTTTCACATATCAGCACAGTTTTAAGTTTTCTTTGCTGTAATTGTTTCTTTGTTGTTGTTTTTTTTTTTCTCCTACTTCTGCATCAGCCAAACATATGCTCATTTAGTAATAATACTGGTACCCTTTATTGTCATCTCAGCAAACTCATTAATTTGTCTTAATATTTAACCTTGGTTTTGCAATGGTTAATGATGCTGGTTGACCAACACAGATGTGCCCATATGTGTACACACACACACACACACACACATTTGTAGAATCGTGGTGCATTGTGGGATAGTGAATGTTTTGGATTTGGCACATTAGTCTGAATTTTTCTGCATGGGGCAGTTTTAATAAGTTAGATACATTACTTTATCAGTGATAACTGCTGAGATAAGATGAGCTCTCTTAAGTTCCAGTCCTTGTTTCCCTGGGGAGCTTTAACTTCATTTAACCCTCTTTGCCACAGCTGGAGTGAACATTTGTAGGTTTAGTGTCAGATATCTTTATAGGTAGTGTACTGTGCATTAGTCTTTAGCAATTCTCCTACAGGCATGTATTCAAAGACGCCTCACTAAAACGGAGCCCTTTTCACGCCTCCTCACATCTTGCCTGAGAGGGATCACTGGTTGCTGAATGCTCTTTGAACTTTTGTTTGGATCACTTGATTTCATGAAAATGGTCTTTGCCTAATGCCATGTGACGCTTATGCAACTGAATTTTTACACAAACAGAAATTATGTGAAAGAAGATTTGTGAACTGATTTCATGATTTTTCCCTTTCTTTCTTTGCTTTTCTACTGATGCTCTATCCCTGTTTTTCTTCACATCTGTCTCATCATACACTTTCCATCTGTTTTCCGTCTTTCTGTTTTTGTTTGCTTGTTCATGTTCTCTGCCTTCTTGTCTATTCTTCATCTATCCACGTGCTCGCTTCTCCTCCTCCTCTCCCACCTCCTGTTTCATACATTCTCACTGCCAGGAGGAAGCGTTGGCCCCCGTGACCTCTGACCCCCAGGCTCTGAGTGTGTCGGTGTCTTCCGGAGGTGGAGCAGGAAGTGGAAGTGAGGAGGATGGGTCAGGTAAGGCCCAACCAAAACGCCTCCATGTCTCCAACATCCCATTCCGCTTCAGAGACCCTGACCTCCGCCAGATGTTTGGGGTAGGAAATGAACTGTACTTTTAAACTAGAAACTATTATATTACAACCTTATTGGAAACAGTCAAATGCAAATCATGTGCTTTGTCGATACATTTAATAATGGTATACTGTCAAAAATCACTTGCAGCAATTTGGCAAGATTCTTGATGTAGAAATTATCTTCAATGAGAGGGGCTCCAAGGTGAGCATCACAGAAATATTATGAGCTGAAACTAATATGGAAAAGAATTTTTAATGAACAATATTAATTGACAATACACCCATAAAAACATGCAGGGCTTTGGATTTGTCACTTTCGAAAGTGCAACCGAGGCTGACCGAGCACGAGAAAAGCTGAATGGGACGATTGTGGAAGGGAGAAAGATTGAGGTGAGTGACAGTTTCCCACTATTTGTAGGTTTCCACATTAATATTCTACATAATAATCCTTTAACATTACGTTTTCTTGTTCTTTGTCTCCCCAGGTTAATAATGCCACTGCAAGAGTGGTTACCAAGAAGCCTCAGACGCCTCTCGTGAACAGTGAAATTTCAAGTATGAAACATCTTCATATCATCATTGTACATTTCATATTTGTGGGCTGAGGGATTCTAGGAGATTGTAGTTTCCTTTTATAGCTTTTGGAGAAGAAGCGTTTTCACATTTTTTCTCTCTGTGCAGCTTCTGGATGGAAGATCAACCCTGTCATGGGAGCCATGTATGCACCTGAGCTCTATACAGGTAAATAAATCTATGAGATCATCAGCACGGTACAATATACTATTTCTAATTCGACGCTTTTGTAGTTGCCAGTTTCCCATACCCTATGGCGACTCCCACCTTGGCCTACAGGGGCTCTACACTGCGTGGGCGAGGCCGAGCCGTCTACAACACAATTCGTTCTGCTGCAGCTACACCTGCTGCTGTGCCTGCCTACCCTGGGTACGAGTCATTTTATCTAGGAGCCACAATTTACCAAATCTACTGCCAAACATTTTAATGTTATTGCTACTCACTTTTATCAGGGTGGTGTATCAGGATGGACTGTATGGAACAGAAGTCTACGTATGTAGCCGCGTACCTCTCACACTCTTCTTAAAAATCAGTAACGCTGCCTTTTGTCACTGTATTCATCTATTGTTTATTTTTGTACAGGGTGGTTATCCTACAGCCTACAGACTGGCTCAACCAGCATCTGCTGCCACTGCAACCTACAGTGATGGGTAGGCAAATAAACACCACACACATGTACACGTTGGCCGATAGCTGAACATCATGACATGTTGTTACAGGATAACTAAAATATTGGCATTAGCCTCAGAAATCCACCATTTATCAGATTGTGTATATTGTTTTCTTATTTTCACAGATTGTTATGGGATTTTGACTTTAGTTTAGACTTTTCTGACTTCAGTTAAATAATGGAATATGTACACAAAGTGTAACTGAACAGCTGAATTATTTCAAAATAAAAAAGTAAGAAAGAAAAAAACTGATATTATGTAGATTTTTTGGTGGCTGTTTGTCAGAATCTCTTACAAGATTATGTTTTCACTGGGGAATTTGGATTCAACATAATGTTCTAAATCCTAAATCTGCATTTGATGCCTTTGTTCAGGTACGGGCGGGTTTATGCTACAGCTGCAGATCCTTATCACCACTCAGTTGGACCAACAACATCATATGGAGTTGGTACAATGGTGAGTTCTGTCAAAACACACAGTCTCTGCTGAAAGATGTTAGCTTTGTGTTGACACTTGCATGTTGCTTCTGTCTACAGGCCAGTTTGTACAGAGGAGGATACAACCGCTTCACACCGTACTGAGACTGAGGGAGACGAGGTTTCTCTTGAACTCTGGGATGGATTGACTGATCTACGGATGCTGCAGGACAGGTTATGAAATCCCTATGGGGAAGTGGTTTTACCTCGTCTTCATCACAACCTTCCCTCAAGAGACTAAACAGACTGAAGCTGTAAATACTGCAGGACATGTTCACTGAATACTTACCACACAGAAGAGGATGTTAATATATATACATTTGCTTATAACCTTTAATAGATTATGTTCTCTGAATTTAAAGTATTTGAAGTTATTGATATTAATGTTACAGAAGCTGGTGCAAAATGCTGAGAGTGGTTTTTGTGATTAGTAGCTAGAATTTTTCAGGTTTCTCAGTTGCAACTGTACAAAAAAGAACATTTTGTGCCATGTCAGATAACATATTGATAGCTATTGGCAGAATCTCTGATTGTGTGTTTGTGTGAGCAATGAGTGAAGTATGAGTGAGGTTATTCATCAGTGTTAAATTATGCAGTTGACTGAGAGACAGCTGTGACACTGGCATTGTTATTACAAATGCAGAATTAATATTTGCCAGGATGTAGTTGGGATTTCATTTGGTTTTTTCTTTTTTTCCTTTTCTAACAATCTACCTCTCATATACAGTATTAGTCGTTTTTCATACAGCACTCGTTACTGATCCTTGTGATCTTTGATTCTGCAGAGCTTGCTTTTCCTCACCACTTTTCTGTCCATAAATCCTAACTAACATAGTTTACTTCCTGTTTCTGTGGCTTTCTACCTCACTACATGATGAGCTGATGCCCAACCAGTGCTTTTTGTTATGTCTACCACCCAGGGTAGTTTTAAACCCTGTTTTATATTCACATAGGTACATGTTCACCAACTGCAGTAGGAAAAATTGTTTTGCTGTGAGCTGTACAACACAAACTGAGGATTAGAGGCCAAACTGTGCATGAATTAAAGGATTCTGCTCTGTTCTGTTCAAACTCTTGTCAGATGTTGCCTTTTTGTCATCTTTTCCTGTATTTTCTTCGCCTTTCCTCACTCAGAACTGTTGAATGACTTGATTTGTGTTGATCATTTTTTATCGGTCTTGTCTTTGTTTCTGTCGCGCTCTTTGCTGCTGTGCTTCACTTTTACCTCTAAATAAAACTGCTCTCTGTTCTTTACTGATTCTTGTAACTATGATTCCTCAGTCTATTTTCTTTTCTCATCACTCTTTGGGCTTCACCTTTTGTTTCTGGGCACATGTATTGCCAAAGAGAACTTGGCCTGTGTAAAACTGTCTATGAAATATTTGGCAAACATACAGCATTTCTGCTGAGGGTGTATGATTGTTCCCATTAGACCATAAATTGCAACTGAATCAGGCTCTGCCTGTTTCCTACTCACGCTTTTTTAACTTTCCTTATTTGCTTTTCTCATCACTCCATTTTCTCTCTAGTGACTTATTACTACTTTTTTCTTTATTCTCCTATCTTCTGTCTTGCTCTACGTCACTGTATTTAAATTTAGCCTTGGTCTGCCTTCTTGTATTTATTTTATGCACTTCAGATTAATTCTAGCTTGGTAGTAGTAGGTATAGTTGTACCTAGATAAAATAAATTAAAAATCTTCTCCCCCTGAGCAACTGAAACCTTTGGTTTTCTCCTCTGCTCCTGTAAACTATGCAGGTCATTTTTCTGGCCATGTTAGCTTCTGGTCTTTATCTGTTCCTTTCCAAGCTTAGCTCTCTTTGCCTTCTGAGTTTATTGATATAATTTGGAGTTAGTTCTGCAGCTTAACTTTAGCTTCTTTCTCCATTCTAAGTAGTTGCTGTTACTTTTCCACTAGCTGTGAAACTCTCAGCCAGACTACAGTATGTTACACTAGAAAACTGATCAATAAACAATGTTCAGTTCTTATAAAACTATTTAACACATGAAATGACAAGCTGCACTATGTATTGACATTTAGGGTACTATAAAGGTAAAGTTACTAGATGGGCCTTTATAAACAAATGTAGAGGTATATTGTATTTGGAAGCATTACAAAAATGAGGCTTTCATTGGTGGTTGAAACATTTTTATTTTCAATGCACTTTCTGTAAAAAGCTTCTTTTAAACCTTCGCCTGCTGTACATCGTTTCTGTCCTGGCCCATTTGCTGAACCTTTTAAATTACCCAATTCAGTTATTTGCTGTACTTTCCTTTTTATGACTAACTGCATGTAGTTTTTATTTCTTCTATATTTCTCTTTTGTTGCTGGTTTATATTCTGTTCTTGCTCTCAAATTTCAACTTTTCCTTTTTACTGCACCACCAAATACCAGCTTCACCCAACTACTCCAATGACAGTCATCTTTAGCCTCATGTTAAAATGTGAGAGCTGGATGAAGGAGAACTGCTTCCTTGTGTCAAGTAACCTAACTGATCTCATATCTAGTCTATTTCTCAGTGTCACCAGTGTCTCTCACTCCATAACATTTCACAATAAATAGACCATGTAAAACACTTGTGCTTGTTTTATCCACTTGGCTAATGAATCCACAACTTGTGGTTGTAATAAGCAATCACATTATTTACCCTTCATACTTGAATTTTATTAGATTTTTTTCTCAAAAGAGAATATGTACAAGTTATTTACAAAATGGCAGTTATCATATCAGATCTGTAGAGGAAGGGGACTAGGGAGGAGACATTGCAGATAAACCTTTAACTCCAGGTGTTAGTGAGCTGCAACACAAACTATTAAAGCACTGCAGACACAATACTATACTTACTAGTGAGAGTGACTAGTTGCACAAGGCAAACAGTCACCAACATTTTCAATATTAAAAGGAAAAGATAAGAATAAGAAGAGAAAAATACTGGTTAGAGATGTGCAGGAGAGATCAGGAGAGCAGCATGCAAGGGAGGGAATCAGGAAGTGAGAACAGAGACAAGAAACTCAAATGAAGATGGGTTAAAGGGAAATGACCACAGATGAGGGGAGAGACATGGGGGTTCAAGTGTCAGGGAAGGAGTTACAAAAACTGATGGAGGTATACATTAACATGGGAGCAAACGAATACTGAAAACATGACTCACGCATCATAGGAGGAAAAAAAAAAATTCCTAAATGAAAATGTATCCTGTTAGCTGTCTGGGGTGAGTTTTCCACAAAAAAACCAAACCAAAACCAAAACAAAAAATGTCTATATAGCAAACATCCTCTACACACAAAGCCTGTGTGAAATTTTACATTTACACAGTCAACAAGTTCATCACATGTGAAGAAGCGGTCATTCACAACTCTACCTAAATATTATATATTAAAAAAAAAAACTAAACTAAATACAGATAAACTTTGAGGATGACTACAACTTCTGGCTGTCCAGACACATTTTATTTTGGGGGGTCCTCTTTTTCAAAGCTAACAACTGACTGAAAACAAGCATGCCCAGCAAACAAGCTAAATTATTCCTAATCATAAAATAGATTGGCTAACATGGAAAAAAAAAAGTAGATAACTTATTTTACAAGCAAACAATTGCAGACAGATTAATCAAAAAATGGAAATGTGTCTGGACAAAAAGAAAACAGCACATGGAAACTATCAAACACGGTTTAAAACTAGGCATCATGTTACACAGAAAAATGTTTCAATATTTGGGTTAGCAGCAAATCACATGTGGCTCAACATTTGCCACATTTCATTATGTGAGGCTCCCATGTATTTTTGCAGTTGTATGGCTTCGACTTGAGTGGGTCAAACCATGTTTGCTCACAATTCACTCTCTCCGGCTGGCGTCTGGAGGAGGTTCGCCCACTTATCATCACTCCGTGGGCTCCTGCAATGCAGCAGTACCAAGAGCTGAAGAATGAGAAGTCTGGTGGTGTGTGAGAGAGATTCAGGGAGTGAGAGGAGGGAACAGCAAGGAGGACAAAGGACAAGGTAGATGAAGGGGAAAGAAAGAGAACATGTTGAGATCACCATCGTCACAAAATGTCTGCAATAATGAAGAGCGTGAAAACAAAACTGATGGTCCAGGTTTGCAAGTGACTTGTCAGATTGATGGGAATTTGTTGTTTGTCAAAAAACAGGCAAGTGACACAATGTGGGAGTGTTATAAACAACCAGCTCTTTGAATTTGAGCATGACCTCCCTCGGAATGTGGTTTGTTTACCAGTGCTTTCAGGCTGTACCACCGGCAATTACCAACTCTTCCCCTGTAACTACTGTGATGAATACACAGCACACAATCCAAAGCAGACCTGTATGCATTAAGTTTACATATTCACATCATAGTTCTAAGAATTTTGTGGATCCCAGGGGAAAAAAGTCAGTCTTACCTGGGTAAGAGGGAGGAGGGGGAAAAAAAACAACCCTATGCACTAACTGAAAAGAAATCACAGCAATATCAGAAAATATTTACACAACTAGACATGTGGATTGTACATCAAGCCTGCAGCCACTTGTGTCCTGGGCAGTTACACCACAGTCTTAAACACCTCAAGCTCAATATTTCTAGTGGAAACTAATACTGCTAAAATAAAATTAAAAAAAAAAAAAATTGATTATGAGGAATAACCTGTTTTCAGTTTAAGCTTGGTCATTTTGTACGACAGCCCAAATTACAAAATACGTTTGATAGTTTCAAAGGTTATGTTGGTTAGGGGTTCATTTGTGAATTGTCTAATCACTACCGCTTTAACTATTTTAATAGATCTTCTCCCAATTACCAATATTATTGTTGGGTCATGAAAAGCACAAATCTGAAAAGAGCAAAAAAGGGATGAAAAATCCCATCCAAGAACTAACTCCACAATTCCAAACCACTTAAAGAAGCTTTTCAGTACACTATGCTACAGCTTTTACTGTAGGAAATTTCATACCATCTGGAAAAATGAAAGCACTAGTTTGCGCTTCTATTTATTAAATTGTGTGTTTAAAACACATTTTGACTTAAATACTTTATCATATGACATTCAGACACCAGTGTGCAGTACTATTTCTGGCGTCTTTTAGCAGTTAGCCAAATTTGTTATGATAATTAACTTGTCCAATATAAGCCTGTTATGTTTTCATAAAACTGGGTGTAGGTCCATAATTTTTCCTTTCCTGAAGAGAAAGGCCAATACTGCTGTTGAGCAACACAAAAAACAGAGATAACATCTGCTGGGCCATCATCCACCTCCTTCCAGAGAAGTCCCTTTTGCTTACCAGTCTTGCAAACGCCAGAGCCAGATGTAGCATACAAACCACTCGTTAATTCTTTGTGTAGAAGCAGCCTGTTTTCTTTAATGCTCCACCATGCAGAATTCTCCTTTAGCTGTACCTGAAGATGCCGTGTTGCTTTTGAGTAACAGCCGATGAAGTTTAAACATTAGACACAGATGAAAGATGGGATTCTTCACTGCACTCTGCTGCGTTGACCGCAGTATGTTGGACTCTAGGTGCCGGCAGGAACTTCTACCTGAGGATGATGAAAGCAGATTCCCCCTCTGCCACTGGCTACTCTGATTCTGAAGTGCAGCTCCACGGTACGGACGAGAACTTGATGAAGAACACTTGGCTGTATCCTTTGTCATATACAAAGTCAATGCTCACCAGATAGAGACTTCTTCCCAAAGCTGGCCACTCAGTTCAAAACAGTGATGAGCAAATTAAATACCCCATAGGAACAAGACTTCAGATTTCAGTCCATTGCTTTCACGGGCTGGGGACAAGGACAAGGATGAACAGCTAACTGTGGACACGATGAGGAAACAGGACAGACGGCAGGGCATACAAACCACCACTCCTTCTTTCAGACAAACTGCTGGCATCTTCTCACCTTGTCATCTCACTGTCTCTTAGAGGAAAATACAAAGCCGATCTGACTCCATTGGCTCAATTTCAAACAGCAGAGAGCTGGATAAATTATTTGAAGAGCTGTTTGTTTCCCCTTTGACTGACAAGACTTGAACCTTCAGGTCTTGGAGCTGCTGACTTGAGGAAGGAAAAAACATAACACTGTTAGCTTTGACATCTGATGGTGGTAAAGGAGGATGAACGCTTCCCTGCTTGTGCTGTCTGATCTCTTGGCCTCTAAGTGCTGAGACTATATGATAATCCCAATTTAAAATGTTTGCTCACTTCTCTGGCATTGTAAATTTAGCGAGATAACTTGGCCACTTGACTAACTTATATTGAGTGACAGTGTGCAGATATTAGCCCTCATGTTTAAAACAGCTAATTTCCCTGTCAGAAAACTACATCTGCATCTAAAATTCAGGTCTTGCAGCAGAATATGTTAGCATGTTTCTTGTTAGTCTGCCACTACTCTATCTGAACTGTCTGAGGTGTCTAGGTGCAGTGTATTGAATATCAAAAGGATCCACAATGGTCCCTTACTGCCTCCCTTCAGTGTGCTAGCACCCACTCCCTCAGGAGGCAGCCAAAGAGGCTGTGCTGGTTTTACAGTCTATCTTTTGGGGGTCTGAGGGGGTGAACGTGACACCTAGCCCAGTAAGAAAGGTCATACAGGAGTCTAAACAAGGGAAACCCAGAGTGGACTGCACATATTGCACCGGCAAATCGGGCCTGAACCTGTGAACAGATGAAACACAAAAATTAATTAGCATTTAGTAATGAGAACCTAAAATCTGTCAATACATCTTTATAAAACATGACTTACGTTTTAACTATGGCCCGAAGTGCAACCTTTCTTTCCCTCTCTACAAACTTGTCAATTAGGTATGAAGCCATGCGTGGGGCTTCCAGGTAGAGCTTAAAGAAACGCCGATAGTTTCCTAATGCCCAGGCAGCCCGGAGTGCAAGTGCATGAGCCACACACGCATCTGCCCGTAGCGCTGGGGTCAAGTACACCAACTCAGTGGTCAGATCTGGAAGGGAATATAAATGGCCATGATTAAAATTTGGAAGAAAAACATGCAAAGGGTGAGAACATGTGCGAGGAGAAATATGGGGGGGGGACAATATGAGCATACCTCCTGAGTTTTTAGTGAAAATGTAATACAGCAATCTATACGCTGTAAACTCTCCAACATTCTCTGAGGGAGTGTCCTTATACAGGGACTTCAGCTGGGTCTGGCACTGGTTGAACTCTTCATGGTCTCCCTAAAGACAAACATTCAAACCAGTTTTAAAAATATATATATATATATAAAATGTTGTTTTAGCTAATGCAACTCTAATGGAGGAAAATTAACTCGCCTTTTCCAGAGCAATGCGTGCGTGACACTCGTACACTTCCACTGTGAAGTCAGTACGAACTCCTTGGACCTAAATAGTGACAGGGAAAAGGAAAGTAAATAAAACGAAGAAGAAAAAACTAACCCAGACAGAGGTGAGCATTGTAAGATGACAAAGACAAATGAAATTGATGTAAAGGTAACCAACCGTGAGGTCCTGACGTATGGATTTCATCTGTTCACAGGCGTAGGCGTAGTCCTGGTGGGTTTTCCAGTGGGCTTTCACAGCCTGCATGGATTTTCTCAGCACCTGGGTGAAAATAAGTTAAGAAACAGGTGAAAACCTGAATCTTGGTAGCCTGCAATGCATAGGGCCAGAAAGTGCACATTATATTCATATACCCAAAAACATTATATTACGCAAACTACAGCAAGAATATGTTAACAAGGCGGACTGGAGACAACTTACATGCACAGGACGCACAGTAGAGGGGTCAGGAGCACATGTAAGACGTAGATAAGACTTAGTGATGTCCTGACATGTTCCCACAATGGGGCAGTCCTCCCAGCTGAGGCACTCCTGTGTTCCATCAGGTAGGTCCAGGGTACTGATGGAGAGAACCAGGGGCTCTGAACGAAGCTGCTTGTGGAAACGAGCTGCTCTACTCTGCTTCTTGGCCTCTCTGTTGGGGTCATGAAAATCGAAACCAGCACTGCCGCCTTTCCTCTTTTTTCCAACAACTGCACTGGAATCGTCCATGTTTCTGTAGAAAAATGAAGGTTATTTACAAGCTATCCCCAGTGACCAATGATAAAAGGGCCTGAATAGACACCTCAACATGACTTTCATAAAAATATTTATTCATTTACCGCCTTCCTCTATTGGCTTTTCCTCCTCTTCCTCGTCCCCTCTCTCCACCTCCTCGTCCTCTATCCCTATCATTACCACGACCACGTGCTCCTTTCTGACTTCGTCTTGACAGTTGAGGTCGGAGGTCACTGGAAATACTGCTGTCTGACTGGGAGCCGGAATCACTGGGAGCATAAAGACACAACACATTTAGAAAAGAGGTGCATAGGAGCATCTACAGTCTCCAAAGAAAAGGCAGAGACATGCTGTCTTACCTTCTCCTGTGCCTTTGGTGACTGCGATCCCTCTGTCGGCCATGAGAGGGAGATGGTGAGCGAGAGGAGGAATGGGAGGAACTAGAAGATGGACTCCTTTGAGAAAATATATTTCTGTAATGGCCCAATCTGTGTCCACCACCCCTGCCTCTTGAAGCTGCAGACACAGTGATTCCACCACGGCTAACTGAGCTATCTGTTGTCCTCTGTTGTGGAACAGCTTCCCAACGAGACTGTTTGACCTTTAGGCTGCAAGAAAACAAAGCTCCAAGTATCAGTATGTGCTCAATTGGCAGGCAATTGTATCAACAAGCATCTGCAACAATTCAGAGCCAAAGACACACATCACTTGAGACTGTTTCAATTTAAACGTATTGGAACCAAACCCAGAATTCACCTCTGTGATACTCAATTAAAACATATCACATTATACCATATTAATATTTGTTTAATCTGCAAAGTTGATGTGCAGTAGTTTGAATAATTAAATACATACATTAGGAAAACATAAGTCACTGCTAAACTCACTCTGGCAATGGCTCACGAGTCCAGTCAATGGTGTAAGCAGAGCCGTCCTTTAACCGGTCCTGCAGGACTTCCTTTAGCACCTTCTCTGTGCGGTCTTTGTCTTCTTCCGTCTCACAGGCTGCAAAACACCGCTGAACGTACTCCTTCATGGCTTGGGGCCAGTCCTGGGGTCTGGAAACAAAGGATTTTGAGTTAACATATTTACAAAGACAGAATCTGTGGAAACAGACCAGTTCTCACCGTGTCGGAGCACCTCCAGGTACAGCAGTAGCTGGGGAGGAAGGAGTTGGATTCAATCCTGAGGGCTGCTCGCCTGGAGGAAAAGCCTGATTGGAGACTGGAGAACACTGAACCTGATAGGGCCTCTTGGGAATATTGAACTTCACAGCAGCTGTCCCAGGTGCTTCTGTGTGAACAAAAAGATAAAAGGAAAAGACCTAAAAAACTAAAAGAACTAAAACTGTTTTCTTGCTCATGTCCACAATGTTCCCTTTAAACATGTACTGATGTATTTGTCATGTTATTCTATAAGAAAAATGTATTAGAAAGACTGTGTAATGTGTAAGCAGTGATACCTACATTAAAATCACTGCTGTAATTAAGCTGAGATAACATGTGTTAGCTAACCCAGAAAACAGTTAATCTTACGTTTCATCCGATGCCACAGTTGCTGCCCTTGTTTTTGGTTTTTGTTTTTGTTGGTTTCTCCTCTGCCCAGCCCTGGTACATACTGGCCTGGCTGCTGTTGCTGCTGGGAGTTATTTTGAGAGGCCTGATAGGCGTTCTGGG
>NW_018128072.1:586715-614800 GCF_001952655.1 Monopterus albus
GGTTCTCTGAGGTGGATGGGCGCTGAGGTGGCGGAGGAGCAGGAGGGGGGGGAGGCTGTGGTTGAGAGGGATATGTGGGGGACTGGTCTTCCATTCCAGGCACTGGAGGAGGCTATAAGAAAAAAACAAAGGGGAAATCAAGCTCTCAGAAGAAGAGGGGGGGAGAGGGGTACATCTCCGGTTAATAAAGTCACTATGCATTACACCAAACATCACTTTCATCAAATATTCAATTGTGAAATTTGTTCATATAAAGAAATTTGACAGGGTCACTGAGCATGTCCAGGGACTTGATGCTTCTGGGGTCAATAACAAAACTTCATCAATAAGAACTATTCATCTGGAAACTCAGGATACTGTGCAGCCATTCCATTATTTGAAGCTGACTCTCTTGTTCTTTTCTTCTACACAACCGAGTGTGTACTAATGTAATTAACAGTCTATGAATAACTATTAATTTTAAGTATGCTTTACTAAGCAAATTCTTGTAATGTACCTGTCCATTAGAGGCTGGAGTTCCTGGATAAGCACCTGGAGGTACACCATACTGATTTGGTGGATATGCAGCTCCATACTGGAAATGCAGAAAAAGCTTGCTTGAGGTTCTAGGAGCTTTAGCAGTTTGAATTCAGCAAGAGATGTTATTTTGGGCTATATAGATGGACAAGCCACATACAGCTGACAGTGTTAATGTAGTACAAGGCCTGGATTTGTGTTAAAAAGGATTAAGGTAACAATGTTAAAAATGAAAACATTTCTGTACTTACTGGACCCATGGGATAGTAGTAATTATAGGGGTACGTGTATCCAGGATAGTGCTGCTGAGTTTGCTGGTACCACGGATAGTACTGCTGCTGAACAGCAGCAGATTCAGTGACTGCAGATTGAAACTGACCAGTCTGAAATGGCACATATGCACAAACATTTATAAATTCACAAAATGTATTGGCTGTAAATAAGCACACAGCCTTCAAATGTGGCTGATCATACTTTTTCTTTTTTAAAGATCTCATGTTATGTCTGGATTATCTTAGATGGATTTCAATGCCAGATATATATATATGTAGAGAGACAGACACACACAAGGAAATAAAAGCACACCTCTGCTGTGGTCCGGCTGGCTTGAGTAGCCTTAGCAGAGCTCTGACTCTTATTAATGGATGCTAGTGCTTGTCTTGCTTTCTCCCATTCTGGGTTTTCGTGAACCTGGCCATCCCCAGAAGCACCATAAGACCTGCCATTGACAGAAAAACATTATTCAAGGGTATTTTTAAAATGAGTGTGGAAAAATCTGAACCAACTGTGATCAACAGTACAAATGTAAAACAAACCGAACAGTCCTGACACTGACCATTTTAACATGATATAAAATCAAATGTACATATAACGTGAATGAGTGAAGTTTGTCACACGAGCATATATATTTACGACGAAACCCAACGTTCGTTTAAACGATCACACTGCGTTCATTGCTGCCTTCCAAGCAGTTACGTTAACGGTATTTTACATCTCGACTAGTCATCGTGGTTGACAAAACAAGAAGTTAAGCAAATTAACATTAAACTATAGATGCAAAGCTTGTACGGACATGTCAGTTCAGTTCAGTTTAGTTCAGTTGAACAAGTAGAGGTTAACATTAATCAAAGTTAAACCGTAGTAGTGTGCCAACATCAACTTAACATAAACACTAACATAAACGTTAGATGCACCATAAAGAAATATGACTAAGGGTTATAGAGAATATTATCGTTAACATTTGACATTTAATCGCTAACGGGCTAGCTTTCCGTTCGGCCTGCTAAGCTAGTTCTCGTCAACACCCTTATCTGAATTGCTACGAGTTATTCAGGATTTTAGCAAGCCGTTACTATAAAACCTTAAGTATATAACGTCAAATTAGATTAATTTCATTTCACCACGTTCTGTGGGTCGTCAGTAGGTCTAAAGTGCAGCCTACCAGTTAGTCGTCGGTGTTGTTTGTGTCGTGTTGGCCGCCATTTCGCCACAGATTTAAGTTAGCTTAGAAAGCTAAAGCTAGGACAACTGCTCGCGAGCTAACGTTAGGATAGCTGCTAGAGAGAAACTGTGCTAGTGTGGTTAGCTTTAGCTGTCGTGCTACAGCAAAACGTAAACAAGATTAGACCAGCAATGCGGCCAACCATCTGATTACAAGAAAAATAGTAAGGTGATCGAAAATCACTTTAACTATCCCTTCAAGTCAAACTTTAACACACTCTACTGAAAGCTGTATATTCAGAAATAAAGTGAACATTCGCATATTTGCTTCCGTCTTCGTTAACTACCAATTTAATCTGCTCGGTCTGTGGAGACACAAAATGGCAGGTAGGTAAAGTCAGAGCCTTTAAGATACAAGAGTTGCGACATTGAGAGGTCAAAAATGGCAGCAGGTCACGTGATTTATGCAGCAAATATTTCCAAACTGTGGCTCAAGAGCCATTGCTTTCTGTAGGGAACAGTGGGATATATCAGCAGTTACTACTTTTAATGACTTGTACAGCCTTGCAAACTAATTCTGTGCTCTGTGGTTGTATATAGCTCAGCTGATTTAGCTAGTTAACTAGGTACCTAATTATTAAAGTGACCCAATTTTGAAAGAGACTGTCAAAAAGGTTGTCAAACGTGTTTTAACACATGTCGCTAACTTAAAATGTCACAAGTATAATTACTGCTATTAATTTCAGCTTCTTACAGTGGAAGATAGGAACCAAGTAAATGTAACCCTATGCTGCTGCTGCTGCTGCTAATGTTTGGAACTATTTGACGTTTTTGTGGTTTGACATTAATATATATAGAGCTCGTTAGCGTGTGCTGTGGCTGAAACAACAGCATGGAAGCCTACTCTCCTTCATGATCCACTCTGGGTAAAATTGGCCAGCGAAATGACGTCATGCCGTTGTAGATTTAGGTTGTTGTAGTCCACAGTATATCCTCTCAGGCAGAACTCACGCCCATGGTGCGCATGTACGTTAGCAACGATACGTTCACCTTCTACCTCTTATAAATTCCATCAAACAAATTGTTTTGGTTTAGTAAGACCCGTATATCGCTATAAACCATTAGCCTATCAAACGTCAAAAAATGCTGCGAGTTTGGAATGCCTGAAAGAACAAACGCAGGGACTATTTTTCAGTGTACTTCATTTCGATAAAATTGTTGAGAAAGAAAACTGCCACACACTGTCGCCACTAATATCCATATAGGCCTATTATCAATCAATCTTCAGTAACTATTAATCTCAGCATCACCGTATTGTTGTTTCTTCATGCCTTGTCAGCATACTCTGGCAACACTTTATTTCTTTTTAAATTACTGACCATATCTGGGCGGCTGGGTCGTCATCTTTTCACTTATAGGCCCGCTCACTAAAATATCTATCTGTCCATCTATCGATCGATAGATGGACAGATAGATATGTTTATTTATACATACACACCTTTTTTCAAGACTTTACTCCTGCATACACTTTCCTCTTTACTTTCCTGTGATGCAGCAAACAGCTGCAGGATGGGTGTTTGTGTGGCTGTGTGTGTGTATGTGTGTTACAGGGAGTCGGTCATTTCCTGTCAGAGAATCTCTCCCACACTTGATCCCCCCCAAATCTTTAGGAAGTCTCTGTGGAGTGAGTCTCTTGAGAGTGTAAACTATGTTTGCAACTGCTGCACAGTTCGGGAATGTGTAGGCTATTTTGTTCCACAACAACAAACTGTGTCTTTTTAGGCATATAATCCTCTTGGGGTCATACTAGTTGGCTAGCACATTAAACAAAAGTCCTACATTTTTTCTTTTCTTTCATTTATTATTTTTCATGGAAATTGATAGATTTATACATTGGTTCTCAGTCTGACATACTATAATCTTGAATGGAGAAACCAAGTCCTTCCTCTTAAATTTACATGTAAAAAGTATTTGATTTCAGGCTAATTTCAGCTTTTCAGGCAAAGCTTTCAAATGAATAATATGGTATTAACTGTATTTCCAGTCAACATCTCTCAATGAATGAAATCATGTATGTTCTGAATGAATAATTTACTCCCATTGTTGTCTTGATGGCTACATAATTGTACAAATATGTTGAGCATTTGTGACAAGAGCTCTCAACCACTGACTCACCCAGTACCATTGTTCAAATGCCTTGGGTTTGATAACCCTTCTGTTTCTCTAACTCATGGTAGGAAACGGGATAATATTATCTCCTAAAAAAATATCTACTCTATTCCTGTTGTTGGCTGTATATTTTAACATATTTTTATGAGGACTCCTGACTATTTTGTCTGAATGAATGGATGTTGGATTAACTATATGAGTTAATCATATGCCAGATGACAGCCTACAAAAATATTCCATTGTCACCAAAGTAGCGCAGTACATGAGGTCTGACTTTCTTATTTCACAAAAGACAACAGATCTACAGTTAACTGCAGCTGTTAAACCCCGTTAATGCTGAATTCAACACAGTCAAGCTACCATTGACGTCATAGGTTTCATTACTTTTTTCTTACAGGAATTCTGGGAATTTTGGCAATCTCGAGGGAGTTTAGGCAGATTTAGGGGGAGCTTTGAAACAACATTTTAACATTCATATTGTAAAACGATAGTGCTTTATAGTCTGTGACATTTGATAAAAATATAATGTGTATTTTTAAAAGATAGCTTCAGAAGGAGCTAAGGGGCTTGGGGCTGAGTTCAACAGACAGGGAAATCAAAAAGTATTAAGAGCTTGACTGACGTTAGTGCTAGTGTCAGTCTTTTAATGACATTTGCTAACAATAACAAAACTTAGAAAATAGCAAAATAGCATGTCTTATACTTTAGGTAGAACTTAGAAAATTCAACTGAATGGGAACCCAAGAAATAACATTGTAAACCCCAATTAACTATATAAAATGTTTTAGAAAAGTACTTGTTAGGAGTGACAGGACTTTAACTCATGGTCTCATTCTTTCTAAATCCTGACAATTTCCCCATAATAACATCAAATTTAAGTTGATATCACAGTTACAATTTAAACCCAATCTAAATTAGCACACTCCGTCTCACAATTAGGAAACATAACCTTAAAAAGCTGCAGTCAGTGGAAAGCTGACTGTTACGCTCGTTTATTTATTATTTATTATTATTTAACACCGTTTGGTGAAGACGACAGCACTTTCATCCAGCTCTCACCAATAACTGTCGCGTCACTTCCTCGCCCCGTGCCCATCCCTTTGGAAAAAAGAACAGAAAATTCACAGACGAACGACGACAAGAAAAAGAGCGAGGTAAACGTCCTGAGGGAAGCGAAGGCAAAAAGACCGATGAAAAACTTGGATACAGGGGAAGGAGCTGCAAGCAAAGACCAGAACATACGCCTTAAAGTAAGTTTTCCATACTTTGAATGTTTTGGTTACGCGCACTCAAGTTTAACTGACCAGCTGACCTTTACACTAATCCAAACGTTCCTATCACTGCTTTCTCAATACGTGCTTTTCGTAGGCTATAAGTCATAAATGATATATTAATGTAATATAATAGCCTATACAGCTGAATTTCCACTGGAAAGTCGAGGATAGGCCCACTAGCCCCCTCCCATCCCAAGACTAGCCGCACACATACACATGTGCAAACAGTGACACACATTTCTCAAATGTAGCCTATATATATGTATATAGGTTTGTAATGTATGTCATTATTAAGGTGACCCAGTCTGTGATACATTATTAAGTATCCTATATGGGGTAATATTGGTTGCTACCTTTTGATTGATTGATAGATACTTTATTGATCTAGAGGGAAAGTCTGGTATTGTATTAACTATTAATTAAAATGCTTTTTCTTGGCTTCAACAGAGATTGTTTGGTCATGTTGATATTTAAATTTTAGGCACAACACAGGTTCAATGATAAGGCCTTAGATTCTGTTTTTAACTTTGTATACAAAGTTACAGTCTTGTTTTTGTCCACATGCACCCTAGGGTAGAGAAAAGTATGTGCAAGTATTGCATGACTGTTCTTTAAGTACAAGTCTCAGCACGGCCTTCACAGCTGCACCAATGCCAAAATACTCATTGGTTTCCCACATTAATGCACAACATGGAGTTTTTATGCTGCCTTGTTTTATCAGGAGGCTTGACTCCTGTCTCATTTTGGTTTCAGCACATTTTTATATATCTTGTATGCTCAGAGTTTAACTTCCTTCGTTGAGTCCTTGCTGTCTGAAAAACAATGATAATTCACCCCCACATTTTGCCCTTTTCTTCCCTCCTTCAACTTTGTTCACAGTCATGCCCCTTCACAAATCATCCCGGTCCTCTCGCTTGGACCCTACCATGATCTCAGCCCCATTAGGTGACTTTCGCCACACCATGCACATTGGGAGGGGAGGTGATGTCTTTGGGGACACCTCCTTCCTGTCCACTCTTGGCCCAAGTCCAGCTAGCCCAGAACTGGGGACTCCAGGGGTCATGCCAGTTGCTGATGCTGAGGTGGTAATCAACCACAGTGAACTTAATACTGATGTTCCGGGAAGCCCTCAGAACACTGAGCTTCGGCACTCTGAGTCAGTGTCATCATTCACCCTGGACCTGGACCTGGATCTGGGTCCATCTATGCTTGGAGATGTATTAGGGGTGATGGATGGACTGGGGCTTGACTCCAGTGAGGAAGACATGTTCATTATCAAAAGTGACAAATCCTCAGTGGAAACAAAGCAGAGAAATGGGTCCGTGGAGATGTCTGTGAGCATGCAGAACGAACTGAATGGGAAGGACTTGGTTGGGTTGGATGGAAACCAGGTGGGAGACAGCAGGATACCAGATGGGAACGGGATCAAGCCAAAAGGGTTAAAACCAAAAGTGAGATTCAGTGACAAACGAGAGGAGATCATTCGCCAGGCATCTGAAGAGGAAGAGGATCAAGGCTTCGTCCTCCAGCATGAGAATCAGCAGGTGTGTTGCAGTCCAGTGAGGGGTGAGAGTGAGAGGGGCCAGAGCCAAGCAGGTGGAGGTGAGACAGAGTTCACCAATAACAAAGTAGATTTGCCACCTAGTTCTGCTTCATCATCACATAGCTCAGAGTATGACGGCGCCACCCCGCTGGACAGGAGGAGGGTCGACAGCTGCCATTCAGAGACTGATTCAGAGGAGGAGGAGGAGGAGGAGGAGGAGCAAGGACGGGGCTACACATTTGAAGATGAGTTTGATGATGAAATTGGTCTATAGGGGATAGAGATAGGTACGGTTTCCCCTGAAAACATATAGTATCTTTGCTGTTGAGTAAATAAAGTATACTGTATTTTACTAAACTCCTCATTACAGTATCATTTGGATGGGAGAACAGAATATATGTGAATGCAAACTGGATTTCTTAAGACTGAATTAGAGGTAAACTGTTAAGATGATGTTGCTCAACTGGAAAAGACATCTTGTGTTGTTTCTACAGGGTAACAGATTTACTAGAGATTTTGATCAGAAGAAGCTAAATGTCATAGAGGTTATTACAGTGAAAGGTTAGTAGCACTTTCATTAATTTCATTCACCTGGAAGCTTTGCTATGAAACTGCTCAGTGAAAGTTTGAGTCAGGCTAAATGAATGATGCTTGACTCTTTTAATTTTTCTATGTATTTGCCATCAAAAGCACACACAACAGGTGTTCTTCACTGAGCTTCATGTTTTAATGCCTTAAAGGGCCTTGTGCTTACATTATTATACCATATGCTATATCAGTCTTAAAAGTTCTTATAGCATATTTACCACAGCCTCCGTGTCTTTTCTTTATATGTAATGCAATGAAAAGCTTTACAAACAAAGGCTCGCCAGAGCCAATGTCAGAAAGTGAAGTGTCTCTAATTGTCTTGTGTGGATTTGTCGCATTGCAAATCAGAGTTTCTTTGGTCCAGATCTGTTCTCTAAGTGATGTTATTTTGCAAGTTTGCATACCTACCTAATTCTCTCGGGGCTGGACTGATACTAAAATGCTCAGACAATCATTGAATTTAAAGGTCAAATTGTAAATCAGGACCATCTGCGTATGCTTTTTATTTGTATAATCTTGTTTTTGAAAAAATGTTGTATTTTGTAATGCTGTAAAAGGGAGCTGCCGTTCATCTGTTCAAAATGCTGGTTTAAACACATGATCCTATGGTTTAATAAGAATTACAGTGAACACAATAAAACTGTTACTGGGATTTAAAACAACAACAACAACAAAAAAAACCCCACCAGCCTTGGCCTGCAACTCTTTTCTATAAAAATGAAAACTGGAGCAAAAAGAAGTATAAAATATCAAGTGAATTTGAAAATCTCAAGACCTGGATGTGTTCAAAATCAATCCCTATTAAATATAAAGTGCAATATATTAACATATTTACACTAGGGACCTAAAATATAAACAAACAAGCTCGTCTAGACCTGACAGCTGACAGACATTAACCATGTGTAAAGGTAAATCATTATCAGTTTTAGTCTCTATAGAGATGACTGAAAATACTATTAATATAGAAAATGACCAGTCTTATTCTTTCATTGTCTGAAATCAGAATTTACTACTTCCTGTTGAGAAAACTATTGTGACTTTTAGATAAGAGTATCAGAATTTTATGCATAGTCTTTTCTTGGAATAAAAGAAATTCTGCACTTTCCTTTATTGTAAGTAAACTAGTGCAAATAGAACTGACTACCCTCTATCTTCAAAACCATTACTTTGAGTAAAGACAACAGAACTATGGTTTTAAAACACTTTACTTATAAACATGCAATAGGGAATGCCTACCTAATACATCTGTAGAACACACAAGCTACAATAGCAAAGACTATATATGATGCTTATGTTGGCCAGTATATGCCAAAAAAAAGAATTATTACCCCCACAGCTATGTTATGTACAATATTACAAGCTTCTTAACAATGAAGCATATTAATTTACTGCTCAATACACATATGTGGGCCACTCATTCTCAAACACACCACCACCCACATGCACACACTACACAGATATTGTCCTGAACACATTGAATCCTGACAGAGCTGTGGATATCACTACACCAGGCATCTGAGGATGCCAGTGGACCTCCTTAATGTCTGTCTGACCCTGGTGCAGGAATAGTAGTTGAGGGGGTAGGTCCTTCACCCCCTCCATCCTGGCACCCACGTCACTTGACTCCACCGACAGATCCCACTGGCTGACGATGTCATCTGCTCCCGACGCGGCGAACACACTCGAGTCAATGGGGTTCCATTCCACGGACGTGATGGGAGCGCTGTGCTGCTTGAAACTGGCCACAGGCCGCCCAGTCTGCAGGTACAGGTTAAACAAGAATAGTGAGGTGTGACAGCTGTTCAGCACACGCAATATTAGGCCACAACAGGTATCTGCCCTAAAAAGACGATGACTTATACATCCATCTTTTTTCTGCTTTCATTTTCACAAGCTGCAGCAATAAACTGCCAGGCTCTAGGTGAAAGCATAATGTGGCAATTATTCCTACTTCTTGGCATTCCCAAAATGTCTTAACTGTTCCCTTAAAGGCAAATAATTAAAAATGGATTAGGAGGGTGGTAACAACTGTAACAATGATACACTATTGTGTGACAGGCAGAAGATGTAAACAATACCTTTAGTTAGGTTGCCAAATTGCGAAGGTGTGAGATTATCTGATGGTGTAATAGTACGAGCCCTTAACACAATCTCCCATGTAATGGTGCGTTATTTTATTGGGACGACACATACTGATCAAACAGTAAGATCTTCACTCTGTGTCATCTAACAAGTAATAACTCAACAGCTGTATAACTGTCAGCTGAATTACCTTGCATGTGATGAGTGATTCAAGTACCAGTCCAAAGACAGGACACAAATTCCCATTCAATTCAGTGGGAAAATGGGTCCAAACTTTTGACTGTGATTTCAGATAAACTGTAGTTTTTACCTTAAACTGTCGCAGGTCCCATACTTTCAGAATCCCATCATCCCCTCCTGACAGCAAGAATGGTTCAGTCCTGTTCCAGCTGATCACGTTGACATCTGATGAGTGGGCTTCATTGGCTGACAGCATTGAATTGGGTGGTGCACGGATGTCCCAGATGCGAACAGACTGATCCACTGAACAAGATGCAAAAACCTGGGGCAAAAGAGAGATTCTGAGATTTGAGCCTGGGATTAAATTTTTACAAAACAAATAGGTTTTAACTGGTCTTTCCAGACAGGGACATTTGCATCGTCTGGCAAAATACTTTTTGTTTTGTTTTTTTAGCCTTTGGGTATCAACCATTGTCAGACAATAGCATGAACATCCATATACCAAGAACTAGTCTGATGACTTCTCAACACCACCACATAGATAACATATTTGTTAGTAACAACACTGTATTCTACTTAGACCACTCCCATCAGCACACCTTGTTCTTCTGTACAAGCACCTGTAAAGCAATGCTGACCTGGTGAGCTCAGTTTGACATTATTAACCCCTGTGGAGAATCTCAGTGTCTGCATTTGAGATGTTTTTTTCTGTTTAGGATCTGAGACCAGCACAAGGTTTCACTCAGCCCTACAGGGTTTGAACCAAGGTAGATCTTGTGACAATGCTGACCACTACAAACATACTGTAGCTTCAGTAGGCGACCACTGCAGGTCCTCCACAGACTTGCTATGGGAGCTGAAAGGTCGCTGGTCAATCTGCCATGCAGTCCCTCCCTCCCGTGGCTCCCACACATGGATGTTCTTTTTGCAGTCTCCACTGACGAGACGACCTGTTAATAAAACACCAGCACAACACTTGACACTTTGGCTGATAGACACACAGCTACGCTATTACACATTTCTGATCAGAATTAGAAAGCTCAGTTTTATTGTTTGAGGTTGTGCACATTTTAGCTACACCAACATAAAGCATAAGCATGCACATTACATTACTGATGACCACTATGGTGTTTTTTCCTCTAAGGAGGTTACATTTTCTGTAGAATATTCAGCAAAATAACCCATGTTTCAGTGAAATATGGTAGAAAGTTGGGCTGTGGGTCAAGAAGTGATTTAACGTGGCTCTGGATGGAGAGGTTTAGTGATGTTTGTACATCTAATATTTGACAGTTGTCTGCCACAAATAATTTTATTTATAAGCTATTTTGCTGGAAAACAACAAGAAAACATGGACGTTGTAAAATTAACTCTGTAATTCTGGAATTTAAAAGGTTTAGACAGAAACCTCTGATACTCAGGTGACAGAGGGAGAAACACAGCACTACTATATTGTGGGTGCTGTTCTTATGTTACTCAGACACTACAAAGTCAATTCGCTTAATTCCAAATGATAACATGGCCAGAAAGTATACGAGTAGTTTTTTTTCTTGCAGGTACAAGACTCACTTACCAGGTACTGTAGATGACCAATCAACTGCAAAGCCTTCAGTCATATGCCCTGAGAAGCTGAAGAGAGCTGTGGCTTCCTTCTGCTGTTTGATGAAAGCTGCCATAGCAGCAGAACTGTGGACGGCCTCCAGCTGAGGTCGGAGATCAAATATTTCTACCTGTCCCTTCTCTGACCATACGGCAGCCAATGACTGCTCTCCTCTCTGGGTCACCTGGAAGCGAAGACACAAAATCAGGTACTGAGAAACAGCAATATAAGGTCTAGTACTGAAGACCTGATTCATTTATACAAGTCAACATACTCTGACTCTGTTAATCCCTCCATAGTGAGGCGTCATAGCCAGTTCCATCTGTGGCTTCTTATCTTCATCCTCCTCATCTTCATCACTGCTTTCTTCCTCATCTTTTTCTTTCTCCGTTCCATGAAGGTTGTGCATGCGCATAACAAGAAGTCTGCAAGAAAATAGAAGGATGCATTGAAGATGTAGTTGATAAATTACCTGACATACTGTTATTTCAGTGGCGTATACTGTACAGCATGTAACCTTTTAACTCAGAATATTCAGAAGCTAGAAGGTTATTTAAGAAATAAGACTCTAATGATACCTGTTATCTGTATTCAAGTGCTGAGTTTCAGTATGAAACAAAAAATTATCTATACATACAGTGCCTTGCGAAAGTATTCGGCCCCCTTGAACTTTGCGACCTTTTGCCACATTTCAGGCTTCAAACATAAAGATATAAAACTGTAATTTTTTGTGAAGAATCAACAACAAGTGGGACACAATCATGAAGTGGAACGAAATTTATTGGATATTTCAAACTTTTTTAACAAATAAAAAAACTGAAAAATTGGGCGTGCAAAATTATTCAACCCCCTTAAGTTAATACGTTGTAGCGCCACCTTTTGCTGCGATTACAGCTGTAAGTCACTTGGGGTATGTCTCTATCAGTTTTGCACATCGAGAGACTGAAATTTTTGCCCATGCCTCCTTGCAAAACAGCTCGAGCTCAGTGAGGTTGGATGGAGAGCGTTTGTGAACAGCAGTTGTCAGTTCTTTCCACAGATTCTCGATTGGATTCAGGTCTGGACTTTGACTTGGCCATTCTAACACCTGGATATGTTTATTTGTATTTATTAGTCATTTAGGTCAACATTGGATCATTCAGAGATCCTCACTGAACTTCTGGAGAGAGTTTGCTGCACTGAAAGTAAAGGGGCTGAATAATTTTGCACGCCCAATTTTTCAGTTTGGTCTGTTTAAAGCGCAGAGAGCATCATGAAGAACAAGGAACACACCAGGCAGGTCCGAGATACTGTTGTGGAGAAGTTTAAAGCCGGATTTGGATACAAAAAGATTTCCCAAGCTTTAAACATCCCAAGGAGCACTGTGCAAGCGATAATATTGAAATGGAAGGAGTATCAGACCACTGCAAATCTACCAAGACCTGGCCGTCCCTCTAAACTTTCAGCTCATACAAGGAGAAGACTGATCAGAGATGCAGCCAAGAGGCCCATGATCACTCTGGATGAACTGCAGAGATCTACAGCTGAGGTGGGAGACTCTGTCCATAGGACAACAATCAGTCGTATACTGCACAAATCTGGCCTTTATGGAAGAGTGGCAAGAAGAAAGCCATTTCTTAAAGATATCCATAAAAAGTGTCGTTTAAAGTTTGCCACAAGCCACCTGGGAGACACACCAAACATGTGGAAGAAGGTGCTCTGGTCAGATGAAACCAAAATCGAACTTTTTGGCAACAATGCAAAACGTTATGTTTGGCGTAAAAGCAACACAGCTCATCACCCTGAACACACCATCCCCACTGTCAAACATGGTGGTGGCAGCATCGTGGTTTGGGCCTGCTTTTCTTCAGCTGGGACAGGGAAGATGGTTAAAATTGATGGGAAGATGGATGGAGCCAAATACAGGACCATTCTGGAAGGAAACCTGATGGTGTCTGCAAAAGACCTGAGACTGGGATGGAGATTTGTCTTCCAACAAGACAATGATCCAAAACATAAAGCAAAATCTACATTGGAATGGTTCACAAATAAACATATCCAGGTGTTAGAATGGCTATGTCAAAGTCCAGACCTGAATCCAATCGAGAATCTGTGGGAAGAACTGAAAACTGCTGTTCACAAACGCTCTCCATCCAATCTCACTGAGCTCGAGCTGTTTTGCAAGGCGGAATGGGCAAAAATTTCAGTCTCTTGATGTGCAAAACTGATAGAGACATACCCCAAGCGACTTACAGCTGTAATCGCAGCAAAAGGTGGCGCTACAAAGTATTAACTTAAGGGGGCTGAATAATTTTGCACGGCCAATTTTTCAGTTTTTTATTTGTTAGAAAAGTTTGAAATATCCAATAAATTTCGTTCTACTTCATGATTGTGTCCCACTTGTTGTTGATTCTTCACAAAAAATTACAGTTTTATATCTTTATGTTTGAAGCCTGAAATGTGGCAAAAGGTCGCAAAGTTCAAGGAGGCCGAATATTTTCGCAAGGCACTGTATTTTAAATGTCACCATGAACTAACCCTTTAAGTTTCCATCGAAAGAGAAACTCCCACATCTTTCCATGCTGTAGATAATGTCAAAACAAAGCTGAAACTACGCAGGAAAAAAAAAAAAGGGTGCTGTGTTGTGAATCATACCTCCACACTTCCAAAACAAACAATCTGTTGATTGATTCGCATAGTTTGGCACCCACTGCTTTGCAATAAAAAGGCTTTGATGAATAGTACTTCAGTAATATGCATTGCCAGTGGCAACTGTTTGGCACACTGTAAGGAGGTTTGATCAAAAGTATTATTATTTTTTTTTATTAGCAACCATTATTGTAAATGTTCTACAATGTCCTGTGGACTATGATTGATTGACTATTTGTTTCAACTTTATTAGTCTATATTGTAGTGTAAGCTGTTTGTGGTTTTGCATGCAAATGTACATTTGCAATGTAGCTAAAACAGATGTAAAGGCGTGAAAAAGAATGTTTCAGTGTGAAATGGATAAGGTGAAAGTGGCATGAAAATAAGAGACTCAAAGTATAAGTACCTCAAACTTGTACTGCAGTACCTGAGTAAATGTGCTTAACATAGTCCATCAATGACGCTGTAATTAGGGTATCAGTAGTGTTTTGGTCCATATTTAACTAATGTCAGCTAATAACAGTAATTATCTCTAACACGTGTTGAAGCTTGTCCGGAGGTGTGCACCGACCTGTTGCTCAGAGCTGTATCCGCCTGTGTGCCAGCGCAGAGCAGCATAGACAGAGGGAACTGCTCCCTGCCTTCGCCATCTCCATCTCTCAGGATGTCAAAGCTCAAACATGGAGCACCTGAACATTAACAACAAAATCACAAAGCTGACGTCAGCCCACAGCATTACTACTTTCAGCGGTACACCTACTAAATCCAGGTTAAACCTGCCTGTTTGACACTCGTGGTACATGTGGTACGCTGACCGATCCATCTCCAGCTCCTCTCCGGGCTGAAGGGGTTCGATCCCGGGGACATACACTTTCTTTTCCCCTTCTCCTTCGCCCTCCATTTCGTCCCCTTCATCGGCGCTGCCAGTTTCGTCCATATCTTCCTCCTCCTCGCTTCCTTCCACAGCAAACGTGTCTTCTTCGGAGGCAGACATCTTGGCAGAGGTAGTTTGCTTACTTCCGGTAAGTGGAGAGGCCACGTGGTTAATAAAACACCCCGAACTGTCACCCCTCCCATGTGCCCTCCCCCCCTCTCCCTCCCTGTCACCGCCTGGTCACTCCCCACGTTTACGGGAATTCAGCTGGCCTCTTTGGCGCTTGCTCCCTGCTGCCAGGAAACCTCTATAATGAAATATCCATTTTGATATGAGGTGATTTAAATGGATGTTCTCTCCCCCTCCCCTGGAGACCAGACATTTGTTTGAGAAGTCAGATGAATCATTTCCACATTCGGGGTTCATGTACTGACCCAGGACAGGATCTCCCACACAAGTGAGTCGTGGTTATTACATTGATTTCAAGGAACTGTGACACCTGCATGAGCACAGCCTGGTCCTGACACTGGGGGCATGCATCCCCTGTACCACTGATGGGAATCTAGGTTTTTGGCAGCAGCCTCACAGCTACTGTTTAGATATTTTCCGGTAATAGGTAGCTAGGAAATGGGCTTTACTCACAAAACAGGCTATCCACAGTAACACTTGCTCAAGAGTAACTCCTGAGCAATTCAGCTTCACTTTCTTCCTAATTTGTCCAAACTTTTGTCTTCTTGTATGATAACCTCTTTTCTTGTAATTCAATTCATGCTGTATAATGTTTATCCAGTCCTTCTAAATAATGACATAAATGCAATGGAAAAAAGTCAGTGACAACTTGAGATGCAAGCCAAACATCTGTTTCCACTGTGGCCAGTGCAACATACTGTAATGCTATGTTTTAACATTGTGAAACCACAAAGAAGATCACAAGGTAGACACCCGCGCACATTGTGTGTGCAAGCAGGGGCAAGTGCAAGCACCAAGTCCACATTAATTACTTACTAGGCTCCTGACAGGAGGTAGAACAGGAGAGGCTCAACTCCCATACAAAGCACATTCCTCTGCCATTCCTCTCTTATTTTTTTAAGGGTTACAAAACATTTGCAAAGGATTTTTACATAGAGCTGACAGTATGTTGTTGAGTTTTTGTGAATGTGGACAGATGGAATGCTAGGTCATAAACAAAATATAGTAAAGTCTACAAAATATGTGAATAACTAGTATTATTGCTGATGAACGGTACTGGAGAGCATACTTGAATATTTTACTGAAGCAAAAATAACAAACCACACTAAAATACTCTTACAAGTAAAAGCCCTTCATTCAAAAGTTATACAAAAGTAAAGTATTGTAAGTATTGCTAGTTAAATGTACCTTAAGTAGTAAAAGTATTCAATGCTGAAATTTGTTCTCTATAACGGTTACTCCATATACTACTTATATTATTAGATAAGCACCGTTGATGCAACAGTGTGTAAGCATTTCACTGTTGGAGCTGATTTTAAGCTTTACTGTAGGCTAATACATTTTTAGGTAGTTTTCTAACTATGCATCATATTTTATAGAATAATAATAATATGTCTTACATGAAAAATCTGGATTGGACATGTAACCAGTAATTAGAAATGTCAAAAAATGTAGTGGAGTAAAAATGACAATAATTCACTCAGAACAGGAGTTGAATAGAAGTAAAAACCAGTACCTCAAACTGTAATTAAGTACAGAACTTGAGTAAATGCTTTTTATCAATACTGACAAACAGGAAACACCATAATAAATATATTTTGCTTACAACCTTTGGGATTTTATATCCTGGTAAGTTAAACCAAAACTAATAATGCATGTACCTAAATGTCTTTAATTTACATTTATATATAAAAATTAAACACCCACAGACTATAATATCTTACATTTACATAACATTCATTGTAAACAGTGATGATGTCCACATCAATAGATGAGGCTTATGTGCAGTGGGCTGCTCAGCATTTAACTCTTGTTAGCATAGAGCGCATAGCTAGCTGGAGTTTGTGGCCCTGCTCTAGGGAGAATGGCTATACGTTATATATCTGTGATATCAGTTGTTACAGAGCTCTTGTGGACAGTGAACTGAGCTATTTGCATTAACTTTGGACATTAAATGCAACCTGTGCATCTTACTTCATATTAACAAAGCTTACTATCTTAAACACAAAGACACAAATATAAGAAACAATCTTTCAGTGCCAGGAAAATATCTTGCATTCTGTTGTGCTTCATCATCAAAAAGATCCTTTTTAGTAACTACGGCAGCAGCCACCAGTAGAGTCCAAATAGCAAGGGGCTCCAGACAGATGTGGCACATGATAGGGATAGAGGACCGCCACTGGACTGAAGCTGTGTAATGTCTATCATCATGTCAGGCTGTCCGTCCTCCGTGCTTCTGATAGCTCGGGTGGTCAAGAGTCTGGCCCTTGATGGACCGCAGTCCTTCCTTTCAGTAGAGGGCGGCAAAGTGGACGGGATGCAAGTTTCAATCGAAGGTTCGCACCCGAATCTGATCCATTGAGTGAAAAGTTTTGATGTTAGATTGAGGAGTTCTTCTGGAGAGGAAGTTACTGTGCAGAACTGGGCCAAGTCTGTCTCCTCCTGGAATCTCTGTGCCAACGAAGCATGAACAAATAAAGATTTGCAAAGTAAACAAGGGGCTCTGAAACACGGTGACATAATCTTCAAGAGCACAAATGAATGTACTTCAGATACATCCATATTTGAAACAAAAATTCAGACACTTACATTAGCAGTAAACAGCTATGTCAAATAACCACTAGCCTTTTGGCCTTTTTTTGCATTTAAGTGATTTCTTTTAAACTTCAACTTTCTTTAATAGAGTATAGCAACACATATAATAAGATATTATAGTACAGTGTATTTGAAAGTGTTTCCTACCAGTGTGTTTCTGTTCTTATTAATAATTTTAGCCAGTGTCTGCCTTATATCCTGGATTAAAGAGTAATGTAAGTGTTCATCCCAGAGGTTTATGAGAAGCACATTCCAGGAATCCAAGAGGACAATTGCAGCAGGGAACACACAACACTGCGGGGAGAGGTAGAACACAACACAAGATCACCCAAGTTGGGCTTCGCAGCAAAACGTGGCTAATCACCATGAAAACTACATCATTTGCTAAATTACCAGCTAGACCTGGGTCTAAATTGTACAAGAGATTTTTGCTGAACCCAAGAATTTACAAGGCCTGTTAAAGCTAAAAGCTAAGATTTGTCCTGTTAAATTGGCACAAATGTTTTTTCAGGAGAAAGCCGATATTGATAAAACCTGAAAGACCTTAAGATATATAACCCATTACCTAAATTCAAATCTCATTTCCCATTTTTACCTGATAAGCAACTCACCGGACTGTCACAAAGCATGCTATTTGTGTAGTGGTGTACTACAGAGTAATCTTTAGGGAACACCGTCCGCTGGAAGAGAGAAAAGGGACAAAGATGATAATAAACCCAAAGATTAATATTTATAATGTAATTATTACTATGCTGAACTTTAGTAATGTTTGACAAGTAAAAAAAAAAACTGACTTATCAGTTGTGACAGTCTTTGTCATCTGATAACTTTGCAGGTTATCTGATGATAATGTACTCATTTTTTAATTTCATTACCTCTGGCCACCTTGTCACACCAAATAACTGAATAGTAAATAGAGGTTTAAAGGACAGTAAAAATATTTGATAGGCAAAACAGAAAATATCATTCCTACAGAGAGGATGCTGAAACACCAAAATGAGCACCTAAACTCAAATCAAATGTTTTTAACTTACAAATCCAATCGTATTAGAGTCGATAGTTGCTCTAATGTTTCTCACACTTTCCAAGTCAAAGCCACATCCACTGCATTGGACAGTCAAGAGTGATAGCAACAGCAAAACTGTTTGAGACATGAGTGAGGAGGAAAGAGGTAGAACACATTCAGATAATTGTGGAAACGTTCTGTGGTTTTAGCTTGTCTAGCTGCTTACCTACAGTACTAAGAAAGATTACATCATTTCCTGTGTCAATTAGATAATTCTGCAGGAATGTACTACTGCAACCTGAAATGCTATTGTAACAACACAATACTGACATAACAAATCAGTTTGAATTCAAAGATTAACCAGTTCTAATATCTCATTATTTACCTATAGACCATAAGAACAGCAATTGTGAGAGGCATTAGCATGCAGATATTTCTCACCTGGCAGTGACATCCTTTCTTCTATCTTTCTAAGAATGGACAGTTCTCCATTTTTCTTGTTGACGGCAATCACCCTGCAGACAGGTTTCTGTGTCAGTCTGTCAAAGCAAAGTTTCCTCTCTGTCTACTCCTTCACAGCTTAGGCTTCTGTTGACATCCCTTATACTTTTTTTCCTTCTGAGTTCCTTTGGTACTTTCCAAAAAATGCCTGTTTTATCCTCTCATGCCATCCTACTCTCTCACTTTGGATTTTCCCACTTAAGCCTGAGTGGCTGCAGCCTTTCCCTGTCAAAGCTTTTGTTTGTTTTTCTCTAGTGACAATGTGCTTTTCTCTTCTCTTTCTCCCTTTCGCTACTGACCTAGAATCGTCCTGAACAGCCTAATTTGAATCACTCCCTTATTCCTCGAAACTGGTTAATGGATAATGCGGGAGAAACACTGGCCTTTTCTTCTCTGTCCCTTTTGCTCTGGCCACTCTCTGTATCCTCACCCAGGCACAGGCTTTGCTCAAAGTGAAACTGCTATGCTGGGTGGCTTGCCTGCTCTTTAAGTCTCAGCCCCTCCCACTGTCACGTTTTACTTCACTATTGACTGACCCGGTCCCCTCCCCCTGATCCCCGCATTCCCTGACAGCCCCCTTCTTACCCCCATCCTCCCCCTCCAAACCAGGCTCTTGGTGTCTTAGTCATGCAGTTGGAGCGTATGTTTTTCATTTGGACTCTCCCTCATACCTCTGCGCCTGTGGATGCCTTTAGGCTTTATCCCTGGAGTGTCACTGTGCAATGTCATCCTGTTTAATCATCACATGATCATTAAAAAAATCCACAGCAAAAATCAAGAATCACAGTCCTTGAAAATTGACAAAAAGGGTTGCAACACAGCATCACCACAACTTGCCAGTCATTCTATGTGTGACAGCTGTCTTTAGTCATTACTGTTAAAATCAGCTGCACAGCAGTGGATGGCATCTAATATTGTGCACAGCTGTCATCACTCTGTCTGTAATCTGTTTTTCTGCACCCTCACATTATGTGAAGCATTGTGTTATTTTGGATTTCACTTAAGTGTCAAGAGAGGAGTTAATTACTAATACATGGGAGGGAGTGCACAGTTGTTCTGTTCTTGTTCTAACAGGAATTGTTCTCGTGTCCTTTCTTGAATACACACACCCAAGGAAGCGAGACAAATTCCCAGTGTCCCATCTCTGCTGAGTGAAACTGGAAAGCAGCAGCCTCATTGCAAGCAATCCATTGACACTCCCAGAGGCACCATCATTTCGAAACCTCCTCACCTAGCCTGTGTTTTAATAGTAAGTAGAAATATGCAGCCATGTGCCGTCTTCCTGTTTCATGTTTCACTTGCTTACTGGGTAAGTAAATATGTAAGTAATTTGTGGAGCTGCTGCAAATTATGTTTGTGCTTCTGTCAGTGAAACTTGTAAAATGAAATCCAGATTTGAGAAGGATGTGGAAAAACATAAACTATGTTAGGCAACACTACCACATTAACAACGTGGAGCTAATTCCTTTGATATGGAAAGTGACAGACATCCCTAATATTTACTAACTCAGTGTTCTTTCAGTGTGGACTAGACTACGAGTTCGATTTTTTAAGCAATCACTACATAAGTATGAGCAAAGGGAAAAAAAACAGATCCCTAATTTAAACAAAATCATATGTTGTTGGAATTTAGTGACCTAAGTGTGTGAGATTCAGCACATCAACAGGCTCAAATAATTATAGCATGCAAAGAAAAGCACGGCTCTTCAATGGAATAGTGTGTGGCTGGCTCATTAAGGAGCCAAAACCCTGCTAATGTGGTCAGTAATACTGGACCGAGTCTGTCTTATGCAACCGTTTGGTACATTTAGAAAAAACAGAAAACCTTAAAAGTGTTGTCTTACAACACTTGAGACTCAAACAAGTGAGTGGGAGCTGGTGGAAAAATGCTGCTCTCCTTTTCCTCCTCCCCTTCATTCTTCCTGTTTGCCACAAGATGGAGCCGCATACAGTTCACATTTATTTATTCCATTTTAAAACATCAGTAAAAGAGTAAAAGTGCAAAGCCTTTTAGTAATAAGTTAACCTTTATGAGTATACCTACAGTAATTCCCTTTGAATTGTATCATACATGATCCAAACTGAGTGAATGTGTTAATCTGTGCCCAACAGATTACTCATTACTTAAAAAAAGATTCTAATAGATGAATCAAAGCTTTCCTGTCATCCAGTCAGTCTTCACTGCTTCCATTTAAAGTCCCAAGCAGCTAACAAAACTGATTTATGCTTTCACTTTCCCTTCTTTTCAGCTCCCTTTGCCTCCTCCTCCTTCCCCCTTGTCACTGGCTGAGACTCCTCTCCCCTCCTCGGACGGCTGTCATTAAATGACTCTTGTAGGTCTTGCTGAGTCCAGTCATCCAGAACTTGAGCAGCCTGACATTGTCTTCTTCGCCGGGCCCCGTGGCCCCAAGGAGGGCCAGAACCTTCTGGGTGTCCTCCCTCCCTCGCCCGTCCACTTTGGAGAACTTGAACAGCACTTTGACTTTACTGCAAGAGCAAGAATGAGCCATGAGCAGGCTTTCACATGCAAAATTATGAAATCTTACTTAAACCCAAGTAGTCTTCATTAAGAATGGGTAAATGTTCCTCACTTCATCCACTCTTCCTTCAAACACAGCAGGCAGTGAGACACGACATCCACAGACAAGTTCTCATTAGACAGAGCCACCTCAAGCTTGTTCAGTAGCGTGGGACCTGGATAAAAAAAAAAGGACAAAGATGCAGCCAATCAGCTGTTTGAAAATTCAGCCATATGACCTTTATTCTACAGTTCAGCCTTTTTTCCAGAGTTAACCTTTACATATCCCTGACAACTTAAAACCTCTAATAACAAGGTCTTTCTTTTGGTCCCTTTAATCCATGTTTATGTCTAAACCCTGCTGATAACATAGTTTTGAATGAAAAGTCAATAGAAAGGTCCACAGTTCAGTAGAACACATCAATACCGTCTGATGTGGATCCAGATCCTGGAATTTTTTTAACACTGTGGAATGAGACATGTCTTTCACTTTCACTACTGCTCTTAAATGAAAAAGAAATCTGGCTCCAATAACCTATCACTATGCATATTCTGATGCAGATTTAGACAGAATGATGATCAAGAATCCCCAAACATTTTCTGTTATTAAGGAAAATTAAAAAGTCAGCACAGGGTTGTCTAAAGTATGTACACTGAACTATGTATTTTTTGACATTCAAAGTGGCAACAGACTTACAAAGTAATTATAAATTCAGGTATGGACACTCACCTCTGTCTGTGGGCTGTGTGTTGGCACTGCTGATGCTGAACTGGTAAAGTGAGCAGATATCGTCATCACCTACCCCTGAGATCGGACAGCTTCTCTCCGAAGCGCTGATGTCCACCAGCACTGAAAACTCTACAGGACAAACAAAGGGAGGATCAAATCAACACAATATGAACTGCATGCACAAGACTATAATTTGACAGAAGATGTTTGAGGTTTGGAATTGTCATCTACCACAGCATGAACTGAGATGTTCTTGTACCTGAGGAGCTGACGTGAGTCGGAATGGGCACATCTGGGCTCAGACCCAGGAAGTTGCATTTGTAGGCCTCCTCATACTGTGCACTGTATGGCACAGATCGTACGCAGCCGACTGGGAGCAGAGACTGATGAGGGAAAGGAAAAATATTCACATCATAAACATGGTTGGCTAAGTCAGCATGTTAATGGCTCTGCTCAACCACTCAGCTAATCTGGCTAATAGGTCTTTTTGCACCAAAGACAATTCTATATGTCACAGTTGGAAGTAATAAAATTCATGATGGGTGAATTCCATTTAGCTGCTTCAGGTTCAGGGTTCTGGTGGTGCACTCTCTGGCTCAATGACATATTGTCATGGCTTACTGGGTCAACAGCTCTACACAACACAGCAAGTGTTAATGTTATAAGTAACACCTGTGCTTTTCTTCCTGCCACAAGTAAAAATGTCTTCTGGGAAACAACAGAAAACACGCAACAGTGAAATTAAAACAGTTTCAATTATAATAAACAATATTTAAAACTATATCAAAATGATCACAAAAATAAGACATCTTTCATCACTAAAAAGGAACAATACTGTATAATGAAAACATGTACATGCTCTGTTTCAGAAATACCTGAAGCACAGTAATCGGTTCACATCATAATGGTTATAACTTGTATTTGTAATCTTTAATGAAGTGCATTTCACAAGTAATCTGTCCAATTCTGACAACATTAAACAGGTGTGCTTAGTGTTAGATAATCATAACTGTAGGTGTGTAAGTCTAAAACAAACACTTTAGCTTTACATGCTAATGCTACCAGAGGGAAGAATGCCACTGTATCAGACTTTTAACTGCTGAGAGCTCCTCCGTGGCTGGCTGTTTGAAACAACTATTCACGTAAAAAACAAAAAAAAAGCTTCTTAAAACATCTGCTAGGTGGCAGGTTGTAATAATTTATGGACCATATTTAGACAACACTGTGGAGAGAGCTGGAATATCAACACAAGGGCAGTAAATGGCAGAGAGAGACACCATATCCTGTCCCACTTTCATTTCAATGTTTACAGTCTTAGCTAGTGCACCTTTAACTAATAAAATGTTATTATACTGTGGCTAAATTAACAAGGACCCTAACAGGTTTTATCACTTGGCCTAATTCATATTTAGCAGCATCATAATGACACTGTCTCTCCTAATGAGGCATGCACAGACATAGCAGTAGTGTAGAGTACCTTAAGCACTGTAAATGCTGACTGGATGAGCCTGGGGTCTGCACCTCTCCATATGACCTGATTTCCCATGAGCACGTGCCAAGCTAGCTGACGAAACTCAGCAGTCCCAAGGACCTGCAGAACAAACCAATGGATATTAACTGCTTGAACCATCATTAACTAAAATGTATCAGATTCACATCATCCATCATCTATACCTCTTATTCCTGGTGGGGGGGTATTTAAATAATATTTTTCCTTATCTTTTTCCCATGTTCTGACAGCTTACACGGTTAGTTTCCTGTAATTATGCACAACAAAATGACAAGCTAAAAAAGTACTTACCTGTCTCAAGTGCCTCAGCGACGTAAATTTTGGACCAGGTAATTCATCTACTTTTGCATCATCACACAGGAAGTCATGGCCCAGCTGGCTCCCTGATCGATGCTGTTGTGATTTTGAACCACCTCCTTCTGCCCCCTCCCAGCAGCTCATTTCTTCCTCTTGCTCTTTTAGAAACACAAAAGGACATAAGAAACAGAAGTAGAGAGTGACCAAAGGCTTTCAAGCCAACGCACGTTATGAAAGCGGGGGAATTCCACTGGAAATTATTACTAGTGCTTGAATCTATAGTAGGCTCTATATATAGTGTGTGATGTGTACAAGATGCTACTCACCTATTTCCAAAACAAATAATACATACTGTACAACCTCATTTATTATCTATGACTAATTTCATACCTATGCTAACAGACTGCTGCTAATATGAACTAGCACATGATGGAACAGCCTCCCCCACAGTACCAGGTTGGCTGAGTCTGAGTATTTAAAAAGTTTAATTATATTAAAAACCTATTTCTATGAATAGATTTAAACATTTTTAATACCAGTTTTTCTTAATCATAATTTCTTTAAATTAGGTTTTGTATATTTAATGTGTACTAAACTCAAATAACCTTCCTTAACATGAGCCATGCTGGACTGGGAAAGGTCTCTATAAATCTGCATCAGTTGTAAAATCTTAACTAAAAATTGAGTAGGGTGGCACAATAGTACAGTGGTTAGCACTGTCACCCCACAGCAAGAAAGTCCAGGTTTCAAACCTCATGGGTGACCTTTCCATGTGGAGCTTGCATGTTCTCTTTATGCCTGAGTGGGATATCACCCAGTACTCTGGCTTTCTCCCACAGGCCAAAGCCATGCAGGCTAGGATAAGACTCCAAACTGTCTGTAGGTGTAAGTGATTGTCTGTGTGTCAGCCCTGTCATAGACTGGCGACCTGTCCAGGGTGTGCCCAGCCTCTCACCCAGTGTCAACTGGGATTGGCTCCAGCACTGCTGCGACCCTCTACAGGATAATCAGTACAGATAATGGCTGGATGGATAAAAGTGTAAATCCTTTCTGGAAAGGCAGTGCATTTGAATCACTCTGTTTGAATCATATGAATCACTGTTTTTCTGACCACAGGTGAATCACTCTGTTTGAATAATATGAATCACTGTTTTTCTGACCACAGTGTCTCCACATTCTGGCCACAGAATCTGAGTGAATCATACTTTCACAGAAGAATGATAAATAAATCCACAGTGAACACTGTACAAACGCATGACATCTGCTTATATCACTCTAACAAAAAAAAACGTACTCACTTAAAGAACAATGGGCCTCATTCACAAACAATGCGTAGGCACAAATCTGTGCTTAAACTATGTGTATGAACATGTTATGCACAAATTCAGGATAAGTCATTATTACCTAAAGTTGTTCTTACTCTGCAAACAAATTTACAGCTGCCACAGACCATGTATATGAACAAATGATCAAGGCCTGGCTGTCTCAGAAAATGTAAACACACATTTTAAGTAAAACTGCATTCATTAAAAAGACTTTTATAGTTAATATAATCAATATAATATAAAGCTTTAACCATTTATTTACAAATGTGCTAACAAAATGTATTCCCTTTCATTCTTATCCATCACAGTTATAATTAAAATATTCAACTATTCTAGTCCCATTGTATTGTTTTTATTGACTTGGCTCATAATGATCAAATGCTCTTACCAATTTCTAGTGCCATAACACTATGCATATGTAGCCAGTGTTAACTGTTAGCCATCTGATTAATGTGCAGTCTATTAAAAGGCATGCCATATCCAATTTAACTCCACGAAAGAGGTAAGATGGCATATGGAGCGTTTCTAGAAGATACTACAGCCTATTCCTTTAGTAGAGAGTGCATCTCCAGAACTGACAAAACACGTTTGAAGAGAGTGACAAATGGCTTATCAGCCGTTACCATAAGTTTAGATGTAGCTATGCTATTCCCTGGGATGGCAAGTCATCTGACACACCGCTCTCACCCTCCTCAGATTCAAGTCCTGTCATGTCCTGCTTCTCTCTCGCAACTTCACCACTTTCTCCACGAGACACTCCTAAGCAAGAGTATTTATTATATAAAGAAACTGGGGTGCGGCAGTATGCTTACTGTGAACTGCGGGCACACACCTGTCATTTTAAAATGATTCTGATTTACTGACTTACACATGGTGCTAAGAACAAAATTAGCTAGTGCAGACGTTTCATTAATCTGATGGTAATTTTGCGTGAGCATTTATGTTGTACGCAAGGTAAGAACATCTCAGTGCACATATTAGTGAATGAGGCCCAGTGTGTCTACCTGTCTGTCTTTCAATGAGCACCAGCGTGTCTTCAGTGGGGGCCCCCTCAAGCAGCTTCTCTGTCAGACGACTACCACAGGCCTTCAGCAACCTGGAAATGAGGTGGAAAAACACATCAGCATGTTCAGGTGAGTGATAATAAATCAGTCACATGAAAAAGGTCCAGCATCTTATTCTATATGCTGTATCAGAATGTGACTGACAACATATCGACTCACCAACTAAAGGAGGAGTGCAAGCTGGCCCAAAGGTTGGGATGCTGAGTAAGAGAAGTTAGTGACCGGGCTGCATTGCCACTCCGTTGATGTGGGAAAACTGCAGGTGAAAACGCACTGTTCATCCTCACAGCTCGCTGGGGGCAAACTCCTTGTTCTCTGTCAAACACCTGGTGGAGAGTACAGTACCATGAAATCAGGTACATATTTGAGTAAACTGAGTAAAGGCATGTAGTGTCCATATGTGTGCCCTACCTTGAGGGCAGTGCTTTGCAGGCTCTGTATAGTGAGACTAAGGTGGCGTAATAGGAAAGGCCAGGAGTTGATTAGGTAGATCCTGTCCATGGCAACTATGACAACACTGTACCAGCGCTGAAAACCCCTGGCCAGGCTGTCTTTGATAAAGAAGGTGTGTGAGAACACAAAACCGTGCTGCTCATCTCCAAAGAAAATTGGCCCTTCACGCCCTTGACATACCTGACAAACCAGAAACAGACAAAAGAAAGGAGGACGCATATAATAATAAGAAGAAAATGGATTTGTTTATTTAGTGCAAGATATGTTGACACGTTCACACACATCACTGTTTACCTCACAGCTGAGGCTCCGTACACAGGCCTGGCGGACCACGCTGAAAAGCTGTGGCTGTCTGGGATGCTGATGGCTCAGGAAGCGTATGCCTGTTTCATCGTCAATACTTACAAAGCCTGGGTGAGATGCAGGGAGAGATCGACAACCCTACAAGGCAAGGAGAAGAGGAAAATGAGCACTTTGAGACAGGTGACAGGACTATGGATTTGTCTACATACAGTGAGGAACAGAAGTATTTGAACACCCTGTGATTTTGCAAGTTCTCCCACTTATAAATCATGGAGGGGTCTGAAATTCACATTGTAGCTGCATTCCCACTCTGAGAGACAGAATTAAAAAATATTCAGGAAATCACATTGTATGATTTTTAAAGAATTTATTTGTCTTGCACTGCTGAACATAAGTATTTGAACACCTGAGAAACAGCAAGAATTCTGGCTCTCAAAGACCGGTTACTGTGACTTGAAAAAGTCCACCTCTACTCCACTCATTAATCTAAAGTAGTAGCACCTGTCTGAGCTCTTTAAAGACACCTGTCCACCCCACAGTCAGTCAGACGCCAACTACTACCATGGGCAAGACCAAAGAGCTGTCAAAAGACACCAGAGACAAAATTGTGGACCTCCACAAGGCTATGGGGCAATTGCCAAGCAGCTTGGTGAAAATAGATCAACTGTTGGAGCAATTGTTAGAAAATGGAAGAGGCTAAAGA
>NW_018128072.1:615337-620438 GCF_001952655.1 Monopterus albus
ACCCGAAGCACACAGCCAGGATAACCAAGGAGTGGCTCTGTAAGAAGCATATCAAGGTTCTGTAGTGGCCTAGCCAGTCTCCAGACCTCAATCCAATAGAACATCTTTGGAGGGAGCTTAAACTCCGTGTTGCTCAGCGACAGCCCCGAAACCTGACAGATCTAGAGGAGATCTGTGTGGAGGAGTGGGCCAAAATCCCTGTTGCAGTGTGTGCAAACCTGGTCAAGAACTACAGGAAACGTTTGACCTCTGTCATTGTAAACAAAGGTTTCTGTACCAAATATTAACACTGATTTTCTCAGGTGTTCAAATACTTATGTTCAGCAGTGCTAGACAAATAAATTCTTTAAAAATCATACAATGTGATTTCCTGAAATTTTTTTAATTCTGTCTCTCAGAGTGGGAATGCACCTACAATATGAATTTCAGACCCCTCCATGATTTCTAAGTGGGAGAACTTGCAAAATGGCAGGGTGTTCAAATACTTCTGTTTCTTACTGTACAAACAAGTTATTGATAAAGTGTAATGAGGGAGATAAGGCCAAATTGAAGCAAGCATCTGACAACCGGTTAACATTCTGTCCTTTGTCCATACCCCTCACCTCACACATTTCTCCTCTCTGTGTGGCTGAGCTATTGGCCCTCATGGTCAGTCCTTCGCCTTCCCGGTCACCATCTTGGTCTCCAGATGCTGGGACCCCTGTCTGGGAGGAAGGGGACAAGGACGGGGGGTGTAGTGCCTCGGTGCAGAACAGAGTCCGGGGGCCATGGAGCTCACAGAAATGACAGAGAGCAACCAGTGCATTCATCTGAGAGACAGAAAATAGGTTTTCAGATGTTTATTGTTCTGAATATGTTTGATTTTGATGTGAGCATTAATAAGAAATTCAAAACGTACCAGTTGGATATGGTAAGTCACTGACATTACATGGTGACACTAGGGTTAAGACATCGTCATTACACCCGATAACGTCAGAGTCCTACCTTTAGCGCTGAGCCGAATTCAACAGATGTCTGGTGCTCAGTAGTACTTCACAAAAGGGTATACATTGTTCGCGATGTTCAAAAAGCCCTTATATAAGACGCAGCACATTTAAACAATGGCATGAAACAGACCGAATTCTCAAAGATAAGAGGCTCTCGGTGTGTCAGATTGGAGATTTCTATACTTTCTGTTGTTTTGTCTTGCTGATGTGCAGCTACTAGGGTAACTAGCAACAACAGAGCTTGTCACGTGACGCAGAATCACGCGCTCGAGCACACATGACGCATAGGTGTTGTGCTGCGTTCACGTAATGTTGAGAATGGGAAGGGCCAAATTGGTAGGGTTCACACATGATCGTAATGTTAGCACCGGTGCTAACATCGTGCGCGCATCAAATAAACAGTTAATGTTGGTAACCGACAGCGGTGGTGCATATGTAGCAATTCTGCCAAGAGTTTGTTGACAGGTGTGTATTTCTTTTCACCAAGGGGGGGATGTCGTCGCTTTCAGAAACTATATTGTAGGACTATGGCTCTTGTTACCATTGCTAACTCTTGAGAGACGAGACAGTCCAAGTAACTTCAAAACAGTGCTGATTTATTCAAAGGATCACAGGTAAAATTAACATTACACGCTCAGGTATCGTGCACCTCCAAACTGCTCGCAGGCAGATGTAAGATGAAAGACCCTGAGCCCACCAGGCCTGTACATTATATCCCCTCGGTTGGGCTAGCCCCATAGTACACAGAAAACGTCAACCGAGACGTCTCTGTTGCCAGCTTTGCAGCTGGTCATAGCAGTAGTCAAAACATGAAGCAAAACAACGTGTGTGTGTGTGTCTGTTGGTTAAGTGGTGTGTAGCTAAAAACATTCTCACGACCTCTAGTACATGTCGTGACTTAAACATAAGAACATATTATGGCTAAGGCTACAGTTATACACGTCATAATAATAATATTAAACACCCTGTCTGCTGACAGTCATCAACTTTTCTCTCTAGTTATCCTTGACCAGATGTACCCTGTAGAAACTACTGGGTACAAGTTTGGGGCTGATGTGGATGGTTTTACCACCCGTTAAACTTTATGACATGAACACGGCATTAACTAGAAACCATCATAATTTTAACAATTGGTTTGAAAAGATCTATTGTTTTATCAAAGCGAGAAGGAAGTTAGCAAACAATGGATGCATTTGCTAATATCACCACATAAGCACTTTCCGAGGACATTAAAACTGCATTACCCATAATTCCCCCTGAGTAAACAAACGAGACCAAAGGGTAACAATTCACAACCATTTGCTTCATCAGTAAGTAACGCTATGTCAAAGATTAATAAAAACGTTTTCATGTGATGTATATAAAGACGTGTTTCTATTGTAATTGTATTAGCTACATATGACGATGATTGTTTAGGAATTATTGAATTATGAAAAGTTTATATTAGATATTGAACAACACTAACCACACACACTTCCGCATTTGGTAAGTTTAAGGAGTGCCGGTTCACACAAAGCTAAAGATGTGGTAGAAAATACCACAGTGACACAGCAGACATTTTCATGTAACATCGCCTGTTACTTCACAGATTTGAGAATGGCAGACAGACCGGGAAAGCCTTCAGATTTACAAGAGGATCCGACAGAGGATTTGACCCACCTGACACCTACCGATCAGACTGACACACCCAGTCCACAGGCAGGTGTCCCAGCTGGCCCTGACAGTAGTAAGGACACCCTCAAAGCCAAAACAGGTAAATTATATTCTTTACTTTTACACATATTGCTATGTAGTAACTGTTTGCTGTTTTTCAAAGGCTCTGAAGGCTTCCAACATAACTGAAGACATTTAAATCCACATAATGTATCACATGTGAAGACATTACTGTCTACAGTGTAGACTCACTGATAAGTCATATTACCCAAGTTAGTCTGAATTCCTTCTAAGTAATAAACTGTAATAAAATTCTTCAGTGTTTGGTACATGTCTGTGTTATTGTGAGCAATTGGAGTTCTGGTAAGTTCTTGTTTATATCATGTGGCTGGACTCCCTTTTATTAAAATAGGATAGCTGATTGACTGAGCAGACCACTGCAATGACAGCCAACGTTTTCACTTCATGCCAGACAGCTCTGCTGGCAATATATCAGAAATCAGGAACTGAGTCAAGAGCTGTAAGTACTGGTTCTGACCTCCAAATGAACTATGATAAAAAGAATTAACTGTCTCCTTCTCCTCCCACTTGTCTCACTGGGCTCTGAGTCAGGTAAACTTTCCAAAGAATAAACATCACAGAATTTTGTTTTATTCACCCAGTTAGTTGTACTGACATCTTATGTGTGGAAGCAGTTGAAAAACTTGTTAAGTCTGGTACTGTGCCAGCCAGTGCCATCTCAGTGAGAAAGAAGAACTTACAGCTAATGATTAAAGGATTTGGGCTGTGAGTCACATTCTGTTCTCCTATCCAGATATTGATTTAGAGGGTGCGTGTTTCAGTTTTCAGCCATGTCCTAACTACTTGGCTGACATTTTTGTTCTCTGGGGTGGGTCATTGCCACCAGTTACATCATTTATATCCTCTGGAGTTGTATTGGAAAGGAAATATTGTGCTATAGAAATCATTTATGATTCTTCTTACAGTTTCCTTTTGGGCATTAATTATATTTATTTCTGATTTGAAATGTTAAGTGCTTAAGATAAAGCTGTGAAGGAACAGTTTAAAACTGAGTTTGTTGTGCAACAGTCCGAGGGCAGGCAGGATCATATTTCCCAACATATGTATGTGCATTTACTGTGTATCTGTTATCTGGCACACAGAAATGCATCTCTTTGACATTGAAGATCAAGTAGCTACTGTAGGAGACAACCATTTATTGAAAACACACACAAAAGGAAGTAGCAGAGACAGATAGCCCATTTCCTCTTCTAGGTATGAATGTCACATAAAATTATGTATTAGTATTTTCGTTTGTCCTACTTGTTGTCTTAAGTAACACACTAAGGAAACTGTAACTTCTCTTCTCAGCCCACTGCCTCATAAACTGGGTCAGGTTGTTGAGAAAGTATGGGGGAGTGAAGTCTGGGGATGTTATACTTTATCTCGAACTGAACCCAGATATATCAGAGCCGTGCATATGTTGATAACTGGGAATGTTATGCTAGACCACCAGTGTTATGTGGGTCTGCTTCTAGCTAAATTAGCTTGTCTTTTGTGCTGTTGCTGTATTGCTTTTCGGAAGTAATTTAAATGGACAGCCAATACGGAGTTAAGATGCTGCTAATTTTCTTTCATTACAGTTTCATTATATGTGTGCCCCACTTACTTTAGCTTTTTCATTGTCGGTTTATCATTTACAGAGTCATCAAAACGGGAAGAGGATGGAGTTGGTGTCTGCCAGTTTTTCCTGATGGGAAAGTGTCGTTTTGGGCACAGATGTTGTTTGTCTCACAGGTCTGCTTGTTTTACCTTGTTCAGAAACCTCACCAGACACATAGTGGAGGACCCTCTTGTGTATTTTAGTCATTTTCAGTCTGCTGCTGCTCATTTTGCAAGTTAATACTTAGCCTTGACTAAATATGAGTGTTGCAAAATGTTCAGATACCGTAAAGGTTTATGTGTCAGATGGAATTAATACTTTTTTACCCCTTTTGTCTTGTATCACATATACACTCACCGGCCGCTTTAATAGTCACACCTGAACAATTTTATGCAATTCAATGCAAAACCTCCACCTTAACATCTGTGTTTATGAAGCTCAGAATGTTTCAGTTTTTGAGCTTCATGAACACAGATGTTAAGGCAGAAGTATTGCATTGAATTGCATACAATTTACCTAATGTATGTGTACCTAATAAAGTGGCCAATGAGTGTGTATATTTAAAAAAAAAACAAAAACAAAAATGTCACTGCTTTTGATCTCATTTCTCAGTGACCCATCGCTGGATGACTCAGGGGCTGCGTCTCCTGACCAGGATGACAAACCAGATGGAGAAAAGATGGAAAAACACAAGAAGAAGGGCAAAGTGAACAAAGCAACGAAGCCAAAACACGATGAGGGGAAAGGTCACTGTATTTTTAGCTAGTTTCCTATGTCATCTGACAATGACCACAGTCTT